>NC_051852.1:81471827-81774857 GCF_905115235.1 Hermetia illucens | reverse complement strand
GGGTGAGCTTCTTGGAAGTTAAGTTTTACTTTTCTCTTGGTAGAGTGGGAAAGTATTTTGCAAGTTGGTCGTCAGTGTAGCATTCTTTTCTCGATGCCAGTCATCATTTCCTTGGCGTAGGAGTGCGGTCTTTTCAGTTTTCTATAAGTTTCCCACAGAGAATAATCGAGGGTATATAAAGCGGACTTATTTCTTCTTAATGAGTCAATTTTGCGATGGCCTCCTTCATTTAAGATGCATCGATGAGCCCGTCTTGAAGTAACTGCGGCGAATAATACCAGCCTTTAGTTCTTGGAAGTTGGCCCAACTTTATCATTGTGCATTCCGGCTTATACATGGCGGAACATATTAATGGATTTACGCACGATTAACGGTGCATATAATGGCAGAATCGCCATTTGTAAGCTCCAACTGGTGACGGAAGTGCAGAGTAGTTCCTTCCTGTTAGCAATTTCTCCTCTTAAGGAAAAAGCGAAAAAACGAAAGAAAGAGAGGCTGAAAGCGTAAATGGAGCTGGGGTCAGATCTACCTAGCTCGAGCACCACGAACCATAAAACCATAGAATTGAAAACGAAAAAAAAACCTTTGCTTGAAGAGACCGTCTCTTGATCAAAGAAATCGATAATGAAGGAATTGAGTGCTACACTTTAGAATGTGAATAGAAGCTTTTATTTTCTATTATATTACACATAAGGTTACGTTCATGTCAAACATAAAGGTTTGTCAAATCAACCAGAAGGATGGCAACGTTTTTTTTTTCAAGTTCGCCGCAAGACTAAAAAAACTTCAGCACTCTCCTTATATCCTTCTGGTGCAAGAGCCATGGATGGGATTTAACAAAATTTGTGATAATGGATAAGTTGAAGGGCTGGTACTATTTACTGTGAAAGATCCTCAAATCCGAAAGTCTCTATCCTTATGTCTACATTTTTAGAGTGGAGTATAGAGCACATTCACACTGTGCTTCAGTTTCACTATCATAATACTTCACGCTGTGCAAGTATTAAACTTACAGCAGCAATACAAGCACAACGATGAACACTGACATCCATAGTGGCTGGGAATAGGATCTAGTGGCGGTCATTTTATGTACCTCCCCTATGATTCTTTGTGTCATACTTTGACGCAAGGACTATGAAATCTGGTCGTATATGCAAGTGGCCTTTCTTTCTTAATATGTCGTGATGCGAATGCTCAACATATCTGTTGGGGTAGTACCAAATGCAATCTCAAAGTAGAGAAGCTATTTGATTTCACCACTTCAGCTTGTTTGATGACTGGGAACATAGGGTGTTTCCCTACGTTCATACATCTTAAAAGAAGCAAATTAAATGATCTCACAATATCTACTTCAAAGATTTTAGAGTTGATTAAAGGCTCACTGTCACTAAACGAACTCTATTCGTCAGACCACCATTACTGAGCATAGTCTGACTATTGCAAACGAAAAGACTAAAATAAAAATGGAAAATGGATTAAAAAAAAACTCCTTGGCAATAAAGTGAATTTCTTTAGGCGACCAAGGACTCCTTTGACAATAAAATCATTGATTCGGGAAACGCGATAACTCTATTCTCTTATGGAGCCAATAATTGTGAGACTTCACGAAATTAGCCAGGCTACTTTTTAATTGTGTTTTAAAAAGCAATAAGAAACCTGGTTAAACTTCGAAAATTTCCAGGGTGAATATAAGAGGCTCGTAAAAAGTTCGAAGCGAGATTCCTTTAAAACATCCTGTGAGGTTGTGCAAATTTCTTAAGAGAGATGTGTTATCCAAGTTGGATTCTTTTGGAAAACTAGATGTAACTTTTACTAACCCAAGAGTTGAGTTAGTACAAATTCTCTTGGAAGAACACAATATTTATCAGAATGGAAACCCCTGTGAGTTTGCTCTTTATTCCTTGGTTCCTAAGATAGAGGACGCAAATTTTATAGGCGCGTTCACGATGGCGGTGTTCGTGGGCATTGAATGGGCGTCTTTCTGAAATCTTTGTTATACCATCACGCCCAACCTTTTGCGCATGATATGACTATGTTAGCTGTTGGTCGAGACAGCGGAACAGTCTGTAGAAATCAGGATTTTAGTAAATCCAAATAAAACTACACTGGCATTTTTTACAAAAAGGAAGACACTCGCCTTTACCATCCAAAGATAAGGGAAGTAACGCTTCAATTCTCCGGAAGTTATTCTAGATAATAAACCTCTTTGGAACAACCATGTAGAGGTAAGGGCACCTCGCTGCAAAAAACTGTATCAACATGGAACCCGTCGCAGCTCTAGATGTATTCCTCAGTTTACAGTCCTTGAGTATGTACATTTAAAGCGCTGCAAAGAGAGCTACATATATGTATGTTATTTTGTTTACTTCTACAAGCAAATAACGTATGCAAAGCGTTCAGAGCATTAAAGGACATATTGGAAGAACTGAACCCAGTTCTTGTAATTCGTTCTGATTCTTGGATACCCATACATCTGTTTGGTAGAAGATAGGAAGTGTTCCTCAAGAATAGCGAAAACTGAAACGAACCAGAAGAATGCGTGGAAGGATATACTTAGGTCTTCTACGCTGATAGCTCGAAAACAAAACGGGACTGTGGGGCAGTTGTGTCTTTCGGATAAAAACAAGAGCTGGACATTTTACTTGAGATAAGTAGTAGGGGACAGTAGTAGTCGGCCGAGTTGAACTAATTTTTGATTTGGAATTGAGTATCGTAGCCAGTATTGTCAGAAGCGAAAAAACGTTGTACCATACTATCAGAAGTATTTAGAGACAATTTATTATAACATATATTTTTACAATAATCATGCTGAAGTTACTCCATTCAACAAAAAAAAAAAATCCTAGACAATAAAATCAAAATGATAAAATAATTATAGGAAAGGCCAAATATAATATATAAAATACTAAACAAGTCGGGAAACCGGAAGCTAGACGCTTCAGGTATGAAAGGTTTTGTGTATTTGTTTTATAAAGAGATTTGAGTGTGCATTTGTCCCATTAGCATGTAGCACGTAAAATATGCATATATTATGTGAAAATAGCCACTTTCAATTGATATTGACATTCATAGTCTTGAATTTGCAGAGGAGCTACAGTTTTGACCTAGTGTAGCTTTGTTAGTAATAGTGCGATTTTCACCAAATTTTGCGGGATCATGTCTATACTGTAGCCTACATTTCTGCAAAATTTTGTGATTCTAGAGTGAACTTAAGGGGGGATTTCCTGTCAATTACTAAAAATTATAGTAATATACTATTATTAACTTTATTTGAACAGGTGTCGGTATGGAGAGTATTTCGGAGCCTAGGCACCATATAGTGGCAGTCCCCTGATTTTTTCAGATTTTTCGGTTTGGTAGTTTCTGAGAATGGGTTCGTTTAAAAAATGACCACTTTCAATCCCCCGCACTCCCCACCTTTTCAACAAAAGTCAAAACTAAGACCGGCTTCGAAAAGTACTAACCGAGACCTTTAATTTGATACCCCACATGACTATGAAAAAAAAATTTACACCCCCCTTTTGCATGTATGGGGACCCCCCCTTAAATACTTCGTAAAAGAATGTAACTCACTATATGCATGAGCGTTCACAGTTCCCACCTTTCTACCAAATTTGGTGTCAATCGCTATAACCGTCTCCGAGAAAAATGCGTGTGACGGACAGACAGACAAAGAGACAGACCGACGGACAGACAGACAGACAGTAAACCGATTTTAATAAGGTTTTGTGTTTACGTACATATTACAGACGTAAATATTATGCTCACTCTAAACAAACAAACATTGGCTACTACCGAATACTATACTTATAAATGCATGTATATAAACTGATCATACACTTATTTTCGGTTTACTTCGAGCATAAAAGTATACATATCTACATATAACGTACGTATATTGAATACCGCTTGTTCATTGTATAAATATATCTATCTGAAGTAGTCACAGCTTCATTTACATATCCATATAAATACATACATATGTCTGTCTGGAGTAATTGATACTGATATATAAATGATTAAAAAACTAAAACGAAATGTTTCCCTGCGACCTCCCATTCACGTGAGCCCACTTTGTTGTGGCATTCACGAATTAATTTTTTTTTATGATGACGTCGTACACATTTTAGAATGCACGCACTTTGCACACAATGTAAAAGTTTGACCTTCTATAACTTTGTGGATAATATCTGGATTTCATTCAAACTTTCCAAAGGTTTGTCTTGTGTTATCCCTTATGCAATTGCCAGTGTAGTTCTAGCATGAACTCAAGCGGGCTTCCAGCTAAATTTCTAAAATATGCTTATATACTATTATTAATCTAGGTAAACCACTGTGATTTTTTCCAGATTTTTCGGTTGGATAGGTTCTGAGAACGAGACCTGTTGCACTTTTCGGGGGTCATATTTTGAACCCTCGCGGATAAATAATCAATGGGATCTAACAGTGAAATCTGGTGCTATCAGTAATTTAATACAAATATAACTCACTGCAGATTCATTTTATATGCAGGGACGGTTACCATTCTTTCTTCCTTATTTATTCCTCTTCTCTTTCTTGACAAAATGTTTTCTAAATATTGCTTCTAAATAACGTTTTCAATGTTCTTCTCTAAGACGGCCTACGTACCTAAATAGGAATATATGTAAAAGTTGCCATAACGCCGCGATTATTACTACCCGCTGACATCAATATTTGCGACTTAATTCATAACATTGAACGCCATCTGAGTTGAATCTATTGCGACCTATTCGATATTTTATAAAAATCCGAGTCAATGTCTGACTCACTTCAAAAAACACCATCAACTCCTCAGTCCCGGTCCCGCTATTCCTTATTTCCTATCCATGACCTTGAACTTAAAAGTTCATGTAGGACTCAGCACCAGCAGCAGCGCATACTGTTGTGTTGAAGTGTGCGGCAGGTCATCCCCTCTACCACGATCAATCGCCTGCTTGCACCCAGAAATGTGCGGGTAAGTTCATGAGGGTCAACTTACGGTTGACCCGGTCAATTCTGGTTTGCAGCATTGGAAATTTTATATGGTTTAATTGAAATTGGACTATGAAATTTAAGGGAAAGAGACCAGTTGTTGGATTCTTTTTAAAAAATAAGAATATTTAATTAGTTGAAGTATAAGTATTGTGTATATTGTGAAATAAAAAGGCATAATTGGAAAAACTAAAGGGGTAGAAAAAATTTGAGGACAAAGGGGCTATTGCACATTATTGAATGCATTATTTAGTCAAATTCGCCCAAATTGGAATACCACTCCTAACGAAAGCAAATCTGCGGACACTACAAATTACATATATAAAGCAATCATGGATCAAACTCGAAAGTTATTATGGGAGAAACTTCATTTCCAGCTTCCTACAATGTCTTCCAGAAAATATTTCTTTCAAATGTACCCTTTTAGATCTGCAGTTTGAGCAAATGATTCTTTTGTTCAACCAGGTTTACCAATGGGGGGGGGGGGCATATAAAGTCGGTGCGGTTGATTCTTTGGTTTTTGGTGTTGATGTTGCAACCATATATTTTGTCTTGCTTTCATTGATGTACAGCCCAAGATCTCGCGTCGACTATCGCCTGCTCGATTTGGACGAAATCAGTTTGTACGTCTCTGGTTTTCTTCTCATGATACCAATATCGTTAGCATAGGTCAGCAGTTGGCTGGACTTCCATTGTTTAAGACCGTTGTGTGATGTTGAATGGTCTCGAGCATAATCCTGCTGCTTTTATCTGGCCTCGCCCATTGGTCAGGTTCAGCCTAGTCAGTCTTCTCAGTTTCGTCGAGATTTCGAATTCTCTCATGGCCGTTTACAGTTTTACTCTGGCTATGCTGTCATAGGCGGCTTTAAAGTCGATGGAAAAATGGCGCAACTGATGACCAACAGTTTTTCCATTCGTGTTTCGTATGGCTAATGTCAGGAGCGTATGCGGCTATCCGACCTAGCAAACTAGCAGAGAATACCTTATACTTGGTACTCAAGAAAGTGATACGTCTGTAATTGCTGTAGTGCCTGGTATTTCCCTTTTTATATATGGCATAAATAATGCCTCGTTGCCAGTCGTTAGGCATTGAGTCACTGTCCCACACCTTGAGCATAAGTTGATGAAATGTCTGGTGTAATTTGTCACCATTTAATCAATACCGCTGTAACTGCACTGTTTCTTCTGCACTTGGTGGTGGGACGTCCAACTGGTCCAACTGGTTGTTGAGCAAATCATCAAAATATTCAACCCAACACTCCAATATGCCCATTCTGTCGAAAACCAAATTTCCCTTTTTGTCTCTGCAGGATGAGCATTGAGGTGCAGGCTTCATCCTGTTAACTTGTTGGTAAAATTAGTGGCTTCGTTTTTCCGTCTGTAAAGTCGCTTCTTTGAGAATTCAACATTACTCGGTATGCGGCATTCTTCTATTCCGTTGCTAGCTGACATTTATCGTCGAACTGGGACTTTTTTGCGACTGGGGCCAAGTACGGGGATATGATGGACGCGAAAATTGAGTTTTTTATCGAGTTATCGTGTCTACCGCAAATTACTCCCCAATTTAGGAAAATAGCTATTTATCCGGCATTTAAAATTTTTTTTTTCTTAGAAGTTTTTTTATACAAATACCTTGTAATATGTATTAATCGATGCTGCTAACCGTTTTCAAGTAAACGTTTACTAAGTTTTCGAAAAAAAAATCAAATTCACATTCATAATACATTAAAGCAGGTGCAAGAAATATGTTTCGAAAGTAAGTACCAAAAGTCCTTCAGCACTCAGTGAGTCCTTTTCTCTACAGCATTCTGGTCAAATTGGATTATGAAACTTTGACTATGGTTGGCGATCTCTTTTCGAATACCAAAGGAAAACAGTTTTAATGAGAAAAAGAAAATTTGTTTGGTTTTGAAATCTCTTTGTAACCTGTCCCACTTTCTACATAAATACATTTTCATTTTTAGTATTCGTTTGAAATGGACGGTCTCCAACTTCCCCGTGGTTTGAATGACGTGCAAGCACTAGCTTGACACAATGTATTTTGAAGAGTTGGGTTCATTCAATCCCGTCATTACAGTAACCACAAATGATATTAGAAGTGGAGTTAGTTCCACGAAGCATGTGCTGAGCATTTTCTCTATCATGCCATTTTCATATGACTCTTTCCCATCATCCCTTACCAGGTAAGCAGAAATTAGAACGCCAAATTGGCACTGAACAAATTTATATAAAAGGAAACCGCCACAGTTCCTCTGAATTAACTTTTTAAGAACATAACATACATTGAATTTTACGGCTATCGAATGTTTGTTTAAACAAAACACCTTCCAACAATGCTAAATTGAATCAGTATTGAATATTTAGGAAACGAAACAAAGCCGTCCTGTCCGGAAGCATGAATGCTCAATGGGTGTGCACAAATATGCTGTCTGCACGCCTTCATTTGCTTCCCACATTCCTAAGGCGCTCTAACAAAGAATGTCTTCAAGCAAGAAAAAGTTTCTACTGGAACCACTAGGATTAGATACTTCTGACAGACTTGGAAAAAATTTATTTTTTTAAAGTGGCTTTGTTTCCGGAAACAAAACTTTTCAACTGGAAGATATTTGTATTTGAGACATCTTAGGAGAAATACATAACATCTTACTTTGTCTTGTCGTTCGGTGAAAGGAAAAAGTTGAAGCTCAAGCGCATGAAGCATTTTAATACTTGACAATTATTTTGAATTGAAATTCATCCAGCAGAGAGAAAAGTTTCGAATTTCCCCGGTTGACCCATGAGCGGAAACTTTTACCATCGATCGTTCTCTCATGAACTCAAGGGTGGAAGTTCATAGGAGGATGAGATGTTGTTGTCTCCTTGTTCATATTGGAAAATAGTGGAAATATTTCAAAGAAGACTTAAACGGACTGTGGAATGCGATCTTAAATTCTAGGCATTTTATGAAGTTATCGACTGAAGTACAATTTGGAAAATAAAGTATATCCGATTTATTTAACATTGATGCCAACAAACAATCCTTTGAACTAAAATCAGAAGTTGGTTATGATTGGGAACAAACTTTACTTTTCCTCAGGGTACACATTTCCATAACCAAAAAAATTAATACATTCGAAAATTGTAGTTTTGGCTTACCGATTGCTTGTGGCAATCTATAAACAATAAAATGAAAAGCTGAATTTCTGCCTTTAGTAGTCATGATGGATTCCTGAAATTTTGAAATTCCATTTTCATCCATTCCATATCTTGTATTGTTCTAAGTCATTGACTGATATATTATGCAGGGTGTCCTGTTTATACCGGTGCAAATTTTAATGCTGGATTGTACCACTTGTTTGAGGAAAATTGATCCTCAGAAGGGGCACTCCGTCTTTTATCGTCACAGTGTTATAGCGTTTTGCGTGAACAGTGCCAAAAGCTTGACCTTCTCAATAGGATCCCAATTTCCCACTCTCTCAATCATTTAATCCCAGATTTGACACCATTTTCGAGACTACATAAAATTTCTTATAAATGGATATTTTTTCAATAGCAAAGGTCATCATCACTTCGAAGATGAATGTTTAAATTTTAAAGATATTTCAAAATCGATTTTTTATCTAAATTTCAATATGTATTATTGCAACGGTACTTTAAACTACCACCCTGAAAAGTTGATAAAAGTTGCCCCATTATGTTAGCTTTCAAGTAACCTATAAAAATGTTGGGTTTAATGGAAAAGGGAAATGGAAAATTGGGGAATATTACCCCTTAAATGGGAGAAAACGTGGTCTTGATATGGAGCAAATGTTTATTTATACGACGATCACAAAGAAATGTAACAGTTGTAGAATGTCACTCCGTCCAAGTTGCACAAATGCGTGAAGCAATTTCATAACGCAGTTCACCATTAGTTGGTAACATTGATCCAAGGTATTTAAATCGCACAGTTCTAGGCAAGCGGACTTATTAACCCTCTTATTAACTTTATTTGACAGGTATCGATATGGAGGGCCCCCTCTTTCAGATTTTTCGGTTAGGTGGTTTCTGAGAATCATCATCATCAACGGCGCAACAACCGGTATCCGGTCTAGGTTTGCCTTAATAAGGAACTCCAGACATCCCGGTTTTGCGCCGAGGTCCACCAATTCGATATGCCTAAAAGCTGTCTGGCGTCCTGGCCCACGCCATCGCTCCATCTTAGGCAGGGTCTGCCTCCTCTTCCTTTTCTGCCATAGATATTGCCCTTATAGACTTTCTGGGCTGGATCATCCTCATCCATACGGATAAAGTGAGCCGCCCACCGTAATCTATTGAGCCGGATTTTATCCACAACCGGACGGTCATGGTATCGCTCATAGATTTCGTCATTATGTAGGCTACGGAATCGTCCAGTCTCATGTAGGGGGCCAAACATTCTTTGGAGGATTCTTCTCTCGAACGCGGCCAAGAGTTCAATTCTTTTTGCTAAGAACCCAAGTTTCCAAGGGATGCATGAGGACTCGCAAGATCATTGTCTTGTACAGTAAGAGCTTTGACCCTATGGTGAGACGTTTCGAGCGGAACAGTTTTTGCAAGCTGGAATAGGCTCCGTTGACTGACAACAACCGTGCGCGGATTTCATCATCGTAGCTGTTATCGGTTGTGATTTTCGACCCTAGATCGGAGAAATTATCAACGATCTCAAAGTTGTACTCTCCTATCCTTATTCTTCCCGTTTGACCAGTGCGGTTCGATGCTGTTGATTGGTTGGCTTTCGGTGCTGACGTTGCCACCATATACTTTGTATTGCCTTCATTGATGTGCAGCCCAAGATCTCGCGCCGCCTGCTCGATCTGGATGAAGGCAGTTTGTACGTCGCAGGTGGTTCTTCCCATTATGTCGATGTCGTCAGCATAAGTCAGCAGTTGGGTGGACTTGAAGAGGATTGTATCTCCTGCATTTAGCTCAGCCTCACGGATCACTTTCTCGAGGGCCAGGTTAAAGAGTACGCATGATAGGGCGTCCCCTTGTCGTAGACCGTTGTTGATGTCGAATGGTCTTGAGAGTGATGCTTTTATCTGATCTCGCACATTGGTCAGGGTCAGCCTAGTCAGTCTTATAAGTCTTATCGTCGGGAGACGGAATTCTCTCATGGCCGTGTACAGTTTTACCCTGGCTATGCTATCATAGGTGGCTTTAAAGTCGATGAATAGATGGTGCAACTGTTGTCCATATTCAACGGCAGTATTGTCCGTCGTCTTTAGTTGGCGGGACCTCCAACTCGTCGATGTTCTGGTTGTTCAGTAGCTCATCAAAGTACTGAACCCATCGCCCCGATATGCTCACTCTGTCGGGAATCAGATTTCCATTTTGTTTCGGCAGGATGAGCATCGAGGTGTATAAGGCTTCATCCTGCTGATTTGTTGGTAAAACTTGCTCCCTGTAATTTTCAAGTTCACAGACCTTCTGGTTCTCCCAGGCTTCCTTTTTCCGTCTATGAAGTCGCTTCTCGGCTCGATGGGGTTCGTGGTAAGTCTCTGCGCGTGTCCGCGTTCGTTGAGAATGCAACATTACTCGGTATGCGGCATTCTTCCATTCCGTTGCTACCTTACATTCATCGTCAAACCAGCCGTTCCGATTCTTTTTGCGGCTGGGGCCAAGTATGTTTCTGGCCCTATTTATGATAACGTTCTTCAGTTGGTTGTGGAGATCAGTTGTTGATGCTTCATCTCCAGGATCTCTGCTGACTGCGGTTATTGCGGC
The DNA here is from genome assembly GCF_905115235.1 of Hermetia illucens. NCBI lineage: Eukaryota > Metazoa > Arthropoda > Insecta > Diptera > Stratiomyidae > Hermetia > Hermetia illucens. Next base: position 81,764,141 of record NC_051852.1, on the reverse strand, counting down.
ATTCATTTCTCTCTTGTAGGTGTTGCAGAGGATTGTGTTGTGGATGGCTTCAGTGTTAACTCTCACCTGATTGTCAAAAGGGATTCTGGGTGGTGTTGTTATTCGAACTCGAAGCACCATGCCAACGAGATGGTAATCCGAGTTTATATTGGCCCCCCTATATGTTCTGACATTCATCAAGGCTTAGAGGTGGCGGCGTTCAATCAACACGTAGTCAATTTGGATGCAATGCACTACATGTGTTTACACAAAACCTTAAAAAGGTTGTCCTTATAAAAACGCGTTTAAAAATTTATAACAGTATTGACAGTAGTGACTTTTCAGTATAAAAGCCGAATCATAACCGGGAAAAGCAGTTTCCTCTCTTCTGTTTATACAACGTGCTAACAAAAAGAGAATGTGTGACATACCCGTAGAAAGCAGACGTTTTGGAGAGAAAGGCTCGATACAAGAAGGTAGGGGCCAAAATGCAGTGCTATATACACTGGCTATTCATTTTTAAAATCGAGTATGACTTTCATATCCTCACCGCATATTTTCGGATGTATTTTCAACTAAAATCAATCATAAAAAAAGTTATTCGGGACCACGTGGTAAGTTTCCAAAGGAAAGTCGTATTGAAACCGGTTGAATGTCTGCCTGTTGTTCTCTATTCCATTTTAATCGGCGCAATTGGTTATGTGCGCTTAATACCATATCGGTATGTTAACATATCATTCTCTCGCTGGCCTCTTCGAAAGTACTTCCTCCAACATTTATCCGCGGAATTTGTTAGTTGTCCACCCTACAACTGTTGACTATTTTCTGTGTCTTGCTACCCACTCACTACGGGCGCATTGCCCGCTAATCTGCCACTGTCGCTAATTAAACAATGTAGAATTAATAAACTTTACCTTCTTCAAAAAGGGCTGATGCGACTATATTGAGTAGATTGGATAAGATGACTGTTGCAATCTTCTAACTAAGCACTCAACTCGTCCTTGCTGGGTTATACCAATTTACGTCGTCAGTTACAGTGAGCAAAAGTGAAATCCGGACACCGTTGTACGAAATACAATGTAAAATCAACAAAAAGTATCAAATAAAACTCTTGCTAAGGGTGAAAAACAAAATGCAAAATAGAAATCCGGACAGTGCCAAAAACCGTAATAATGACACTAAAAACTCAAACAAGTCGGAATACCGGAAGCTCGCGCTTCGGGTATAAAGGTTTTGTGTTCATCTTATGTAAGAAACTTCAACGCACATTTTTCTATCCATATATAGCTACAAATCCAACATAATCCTTCATATTTTTCCCAACTACGAGACATACGTACATATTACAGCCATAGATATCACGCTCACCCTAAACAAACAAACTGCCTATTACCGAATACTGTAGACATATATGCACGTATATAAATTCGTACCCATGTTTCCGATTTACTTCTTATATCTATTTGGATTAGACACTACCTGCAAAGTTCATTAGCACGCATATATTATATACCTACATACACACATGTCTGGCTGACAAATAACTAAAAAACTAAAACAAAATAATTCTCTGCGACCCAATTCATAAGAACTCATTTCATTCTGGTATTGAATTGATATGTCATGATGACGTCATGCAGGTTATAGAGTGCACGAAATTCACAAAAAATTGTGAAATTTCAACCCCTATAACTTTGTTAATAATAGTTGGATTTTCTTCAAACTTAACCAAATTGTGCATTATGTTCTTCATTACACGCATGGTAAATTTTGTACTTCTGGGATGAACATAAGGGGGGTGCCGGGTAAATTTCTAAAATGTGGAAATATACTATTATTAACTTTATTTGTGCAGATATCTGAACCGGATATATTTTGAGGCCTAGATTTCGTAGAGATGCATCACTGTGATTTTTTTCAGATTTTTCGGTTGGATAGGTTCTGAGAACGAGACCTGTTACACTTTTTGTGGGTCATATTTTGAACCCTCACTCCCCTATGTTTCATCTAATATCAAATATTGAACCAGATTCGAAAAGTACTAATTAAGACCTTTGATTTGATACCCTACATGGCTACATTCTGTGAAAAAAAAATTTGCACCCTCCATTCACATGTACGGGGAGCCCCCCTTAAACTTAAGACAAGATGGCGCCACTTACTGCATGTAAAGGGAACACCAGATTACATACTCTCACCAATTTTCGTGACAATCGGTCTAGCCGTTTCCGAACAAATCGGGTGTGACAGACAGACAGACAGACAGACGGACAGACAGACATCGAATCGATTCTAATAAGGTTTTGTTTCACACAAAACCTTAAAAATGACTACCTACCCAAAACTTCTTGGCAATATTCGGAGTGCAATATTTTTGACAACCTGCGGGATTATGTCGACGATAGGCTTCGTGAAGGTCTCATTTTCCAGCAAAAAATACTTTATGGAACGTCTTCTCGAATAATGGAGAGAAATTCCAGCCGAATATATCCAAAGTTTGGTCAAATCCACGCCACTGCCCAGAGAAGCGATAAAAGTCCTCATATGGAGTATTAACTAGTCAGTTTTAAGGGTTTTTGTGAAGCGAAACCTTATTGAAATTGATTTGCTGTCTGTCTGTTTGTCAGACGCAGTTTTCTCCAAAACGGCTAAACCGATCCGAACGAAATTTGGTGGACATATGGGAACTATAAAATTCCACGAATTCAGTGAATGACATAAATTTACGTCAAGTTTAAAGGGGGATCAAATGTCAAATGAAAGGTCTTGACTACTTTCCGAATCTGATATTAGTTTTGACGTGAATTATAAAGTGCGCGAGTGAGGAGTCAAAATTAGTCTTTTTCGAAACTGATCTTATTTCTGAGTGAGGGCTCAAAATGTGTACCCCACAAAACTGAAACAGGCCTCTTTCTCAAACCCTATCCAACCGAAAAATCCCGAACCGAGTAAAGCGGAAATGCGTGAAGACGCATTCGATCAATTTGGATGGGCAATATTTGGTTATTTAGGATTAGCACGATATTTACGTCTTTAATATGTATGTTCATATGTACATGTATCTGGAGTTTAGGAATGAATGGATGAATATTTTACATTTTTTGCTATGTACGAATGAAAAACCGTGCATAAGGAGTTCCCCACATAAGATGCACAAAATCTCTTACCCGATGCACCTAGCTTCCGGTATCCCGACTTGTTTGAGTTTTTAGTGTCATTGTTAAGATTTTTTGGGACTATCCGGTTTTCAATTTTGCATACGAAAATAGAGTTTCTTTTGTTTGTCTTGCCCTTAGCAACGGTTTTATTTTATACTTTTCGTTGATTCCTTTTGCATTGCATCCAACAGACTGTACGTAACGTTCTTGTGAAAAAAACAAAATACATACGACTCCTTTTACCACCTTTCTGAGCACGTATCATACATGTATATTTCGTACGACGGTGTCCGGATTTCATTTTTGTTCACTGTATGTACGTAGCCTTCTTACTGCCAACGAGAATTCATCAATTATGACCAGTCAATTTGCTCGCGTTTTCAAAAATTCAGTTTCTTCAGATCCAATTATTATTTAAGGGCATTCAAATATAGCTTCATGATCGCTTGTTTTCGATTGCGCGTGGCACTCGGGTCCACTTGCAGGCGTTCAGAACTTCGAACCCTCAGGTTCATTACTGATCGCTTACAAATAAGGACGAGTTTTGGACCGAATATCGTGAAAGAATTTATAGGTCTTCGATAATCCGGTCGTGGACTTTTATGGTTGATATGTCATCGTCCTGTTCCTATCTGGATTCATGGGCTGAGTATTGAAGGCGTTGATCAATTTGGCGAATTGGTGCACATCGGCACAAAACCGGGATGTCTGTTCCTTACTTAGGTAGACCTAGACCGCGGCGTTGATGATTATGATCAATTTGTATATCTTGTTCGCCTTTTTACTTACTGTTTAGTCAACAATCAGGAAATATAGTTACCGCAAAAACTAATCAAGTTGATAGTGTTCACCAACAATATTTTTTCTCTGTTGCTATCTGAAAAGGTCCCAATACTTTGCCATTAGTGCCTGAACGCAATTTCAAATGAAAAATTACGTCGGCATAAAATTCGCATTCACTTGGACCCGTTGATAAGGAGGCGAAGTGAATTAGGTCATATATTAAGGATTGGCTATCCCAGGAACACGAACGCAGCTATTCATTATGGCATACTTTATATCAACTTTACCCATTCTTGGATTACTGTATTTTAGAAGTAATGCTGTACTCGCCAACTTTTTGTTTTAAAAATCCCAAATTTATAATATGAAGTTCTGCAGGCTAACCTAGCTCGTCTCACAAGACAAGGTTATTGTCTCTAAACGAATGGACCCCCCGATCATAATACTGTCTATACTTCACAGTAGATACCACGCAAAATGGATGATAATCTTGTCTACACGCCCTATCGAGAAGGACAAGGTTAGGCGTTCCAAACATTTGTGAAGGAATAAATCAGTATTTCAGTAAATTCCTTCAAATTTTTATAATAGTGGATAAATTACGAGTTTCTAAAATATCTATAAACAGCTCGTCCAAAAACTTTCATTTGTCAGGCCGCACAACATTCTCTAAATTTTTCTCTGTGATCTTTAATAAGTTTGTCTCTAGTTAGGATTTTATTAGCCTGAGAATTATACTAGCTGACCCTTTTGATATAAGAGTGCACTGCACACCGTGATTATTTTAAAACTTAAATTTTTCAACCAGAGACTTTCCTTGTAATTGTACATTTCCTTTATTTTGGGTGAAAATCAGCGACAATTTTTAAGGAGGTACGGTAAACAGGCATAGGACTGGACCCCGCAGCTAATGGTCCTAACACGAAAGCCATCTTCTGCTATAATTGTCTTTGCGGCTCCCGGCATCCATCACCATGGAAATTCGAAGGAAGAGGTGTATTGACATGAAAAACTTATTAATTTAAATGACACAATTTCTAATAGAATCGTCAGTTTCTCGTTATTGCAATCGCCGGTTTTTTCAATTTGAAGTTTGTTTCCGCGCTTGAAATCTATTGCACTCGTAGCTTTCGAGTTGGAAGTTGCAGTTTTGATACAATTTGTGGCACGCTTAACCTGTTTTAGTGGCTTCCTACTTGAGAATGTCGCATCTGCTTCCCAGTTTAAAAGAATTTTGTACCACTTCCTACGATCTATTAATTCGGCGACAAATTTCACAATTTGAAAATAAAGTGCGATTTAGCTTTTTCCCCCTTTTCCGTAGAGGTTTCTTCTTCTTCATCATCAATGGTGCAACAACCGGCATCCGGTCTAGGTCTGCCTTAATAAGGAACTCAAGACATCCCGGTTTTGCGCCGAGGTCCACCAATTCGATATCCCTAAAAGCTGTCTGGCGTCCTGACTTACGCCATCGTTCCATATCAGGCAGGGTCTGCTTCGTCTTCTTTTTGTACCATAGATATTGCCCTTTTAGACTTTCCGGGCTGGATAATCTTCATCCATACGGATTAAGTGGCCCGCCCACCGTAATCCATTGAGCCGGATTTTATCCAAAACCAAATGGTATCGCTCATGGATTTCGTCGTTATCTAGTCTACGGAATCGTCCCTCCTCATGTAGGGGGCCAAAAATTCTTCGGGGGATTCTTCTCTCGAACGCGGCCAAGAGTTGACAATTTTTCTTGCTAAGAACCCAGGCCTCCGAGGAATACATAAGGACTGGCAAGATCATAGTCTTGTACAGTAATAGCTTTGACCCTATGGTGAGACGTTTCGAGCGGAACAGTTTTTGTAAACTAAAATAGGCTTGTTGGCTGACAACGACCGTGCGCGGATTTCATCATCGTAGCTGTTATCGGTTGTAACCCTAGATAGGAGAAATTTTCAACGGTCTCAAAATTGTTGTCTCCTATCTTCATTGTTTTCGTTTGACCAGTACGATTCGATGTCGTTCGTTCTTTTGACTTTGCCGCTGACGTTGCCACCATATACTTCGTATTGCCTTCATTGATGTGCAGCCCAAGATCGGGCGCGCCGGCTCGATCTGGATGAAGGTAGACTGTACATCTCGGGTTTTTCTCTCCATGATGTCGATATCGTCAGCATAGGCTAGTAGTTGGGTGGACTTGAAAAGGATGGTGCCTCTCGCATTTACACCCCCATCATGAATCACTTTCTCCAGGGCCAGGTTGAAGAGGACGTATGATAGGTCATCCCCTTGTCTTAGACCGTTGTTGATGTTGAATGGTCTCGAGACATTGGCATTGCACATTGGTCAGGGTCAACCTAGTCAGTTTTATCAATTTCGTCGGGATACCGAATTCTCTCATGGCTGTGTACAGTTTTACCCTGGCTATGTTATCATAGGCGGCTTTAAAGTCGATGAAAAGATGGTGAAACTGATGTCCATATTCCAACAGTTTCCATTGCTTACTGCAGATGATCTGTTGCTGATTTGCCTGGAGTGAAGCCTCTTTGGTATGGGCCAATAATGTTCGAGCGTATGGGGTTATCCGACCTAGCAAGATAGAAGAAAATATCTTATAGACTTGATACCTCTATAATTGCTTCACTGCGTGATATTTCCCTTTTTATGTGTGAGATAGATAATGCCTCTTTGCCAGTCGTCGCATTGATTCGCTGTCCCACACCTTGAGCACAAGTTGATGAACTACTTGGTGTAATTGGTCGGCACCATATTTAACTAATTCGGTGGTAATTGCATCGGGTCCTGGCGACTTATAATTTTTTAGCCGATGAATTTTTATCGATACCTGGCGGTGGCAGTATTCGTCCGTCGTCTTCAGTTCGTGGGACCTCCATTTTTGTTCTGGTTGTTCAGTAGCTCATCAAAGTACTCAACTCATCGCTCCAATATGCCCATTCTCTCGGCAGCATGAACATCGAGTTGTGTAAAGTTTCGTCTTGCTGAATTGTTGGTAAAACAGGCGCGCTTGTTGCGGTTGCTCCCTGTACTTTTCGAGTTCACAGACCTGTTGGTTCTCCCAGGCTTCTTTTTTCCGTCCGTGAAGTCGCTTCTTCGCTCGACGGAGTTCGTGATAAGTCTCCGCTCGTGCCCGTGTCTTTTGAGCATGCAACATTGCTCCGTTCCATTGCTAGCTTACATTCATCGTCAAACCAGCCGTTCCGACTCTTTTTGCGGCTGGGGCCAAGTATGTTTCTGGCCCTATTTATGATAACGTTCTTCAGTGGGTTGTGGAGATCAGTTGTTGATGCTTCATCTCCAGGATCTCTGCTGACTGCGGTTATTGCGGCATTCATTTCTCTCTTGTAGGTGTTGCAGAGGACTGTGTTGTGGACGGCTTCAGTGTTAACTCTCACCTGATTGTCAGAGGGGATTCTGGGTGGTGTTGTTATTCAAGTTCGGAGCACCATACCAACGAGATAGTGATCCGAGGTTGTATTGGCCCCCCTATATGTTCTGACATTCATCGAAGCTGAGAGGTGGCGGCGTTCGATCAACACGTAGTCAATTTGGTTGAAAGTGGGCACGTCTGAAGAGGCCCACGTATGTTTGTGGGATGCCTTCCGTGCAAACCAGGTGCTACTGCTAATTAGATAATCCGCAGTCCGTTATCATTTGTATTTCGATGTTTCTTCTTGCTATTTTATTATGCCATTTTTTCAATTGAAATTGAATTGAATTTTTGCCAAATATTTAGGAAACACTGAGAATTGCAGGAAGCTCACCGACAAGACTCCTAAAATGACAATGTGGCTAAGTAAATTTCGCGCTAAAAAAGTGGCATCGAATGTACATATTGAAACTGAAATGCCGTTACATTTTTCACTTTGTTGTTTCACTCAAAATATGTAACATGATTTTACGCAAAATACCCCATACTTGCAAAAGGAGGGTGTATTTTTTTTTTCAACCAAAATTTAACATTTGCTGGGGTCGTGGGGAGTGCGGGAAGTCGAAAGTGATCATTTCTTTCACGGTCCCAACCCAAAAATCTGAAAAAAATCAAGGAGCTGCCACAATATAGTGCCTAGGTCCCGAAATACCCTACATACCCATATCTGTTCAAATAAAGTTATGAACAGTTTTTTATTGTAATTGTTAGTAATTGACTGCAAAACCCTCCCTAAGTTTATCCTAGAGTCACAAAACTCTGCAACAATGCAGGCTATAACGTAGAGCATGTTCCTACCAAATGTGGTAGTATGATGGTGTTACTAACAAAGTTATAATAGGTCAAAGTTGTTAGTATCAAGCTATATATATACATTTATTACTTGCTAGATACTAATGTGACAAATGTCCACTCAATTGTTTTTATAAATACCGTTCAATACCGTTCATATCTAAAGCGTTCAGCTTCCAGTTTCCCGACTTCTTAAATGAACACTTATGGTTTTCGGATGTTACGCATGTTGAAGTAATTAAGCCTGAGTATTTGATTTATGATCAAAAGTTTCAAACGTAACTAAGATTTCTTTAATTTGAGGAGTATTTTCTCCCTGTACTATCACCGTATTCTGTGACCGAGAGATGCTGCGGTCATAGGTCTTTAATTTTTCCATTCCAAGCAAGGTCTAGCCTTGGTTTAGGTTTCTGTTTATACGATTTTTCACTTCGCCGTCGTTTTTCAAAAACTATGCCTCTGATGTGCTCCCAACACGTTATGACAAGACACACACACAAGAGACATGTCAAGCACGTTACGTTTTGGGCATGACGTGGGGTGGATTGAAGGGTACCCTCCCATATTGCCAAGCTTGGCTAGCAGAGAGGTATGCAAGCGCGTATTCACGGAATATTTCAATAAAGTTGCACTTACATAGGCGTCAGTGCACTTCTGGGGTCACCTTTCGCCACTTGCCAGGCTTTTGAAATAGCTGTTTCCTCTTTGTCGACAGTAGTCAACCCGGTTTAACTTTACGTTTAATTGTTGTTTTGTGACTTGTTTGAATATAGTTATCTCCTGTTGTTTCTTTTCTGTGGCCATTTGAAATAACTGCCAACTTCTCGTTTGCTCCAGTTAACACTTAACTTGCCTTGAGTGATTAATGACTTCTACTTGCAATTATATTCTTCTGTAAACAGACATGAACTTTATAATCGGGAAACCGGAAGCTGGACGCTTCAGGTATGGAAGGTTTTGTTGATTTTATATGTAAGAATATTTGGCCATATGGTGGTTCCACCATATTCAATATTCAATTCGATATGGTATTGACATTTTATATCGTGGGGAGTAGTAATTTGACGCGAAAGGGGCCTACTATAACTTTGTTAATACTTAATAGTTCGCAGTACTGCTATTATTAACTAACTATTATTGTGCAGATATCGTAACGAGGAGTATCCTAAATGTCATGTGCACTGATCACCATGATTTTCTCCAAATTTTTCGGGCTTGTAGTTCCTGAGAACGAGTCCTTCAAACAAGTGGCCTTTTTCAAACCCTCGCACACCTCCCTTTGCAGCCAATGTCAAAACTAATATCTGCTTCGAAAAGTGACCTTTCGTTTGTTACCCCACATGTTTATATTCGGTTAGAACAAATTTTTCATCAAAAAAGACAAAATTAATAATTTTAGATAATATTTTATAGGCAATATGTTTAACTGCTAGGAAAAATTAAAATTACGAAGCAAATATATCATAAGAACCTTCAAAACACATGTGGTAGTTAAAATTTTTTATTGCTGCCATTCAACTTTGAATTGTCAGACAGCTTCTATAAAATCAGATATGGTTAATTAGGCTTTAACCGTCATGCCATATCCTTTTTGTTTGGTTGAGTATCATTTTCATGAACATGCTATAAATCAAAACGTTCGTTCCCCACTGCCAGCATTATTAACGTAAACGTAAGTTGCATTTTGTTTACCAGAAACTCTTGTTTTATGTTTTCAGAATAAATTTAATTGCCTTTTATCACGGCATAGTATTCTGCGTCCCAGGTTAATTCTTTGCCAGTCCTTTGCATTCTTGATGAACAATCTGCTGATACGCTGACTGTTAAGGGCCACATATTCATTAGATACATACAACACTGGAAATGTGTGAATATAAATGTTTACGAAGATAAATTCTTCACGTATCTAATAATAATTAATTTGGTTAGATTCTGCAGCAAACGCGGAACGAGGCCATCGTTATCTTAGTCTTCCTAGCGTTGCTTTGAAGCAGAACAGAAAAATGTTAACAGGGTTTTCTATCTAATTACAGACAGAATACGACAAAAGGTTCAATAGATAAAGCCACGAAAGTGGTGCCGAAGAACAATAAGGAGGCCATCCTAAATAACATTGCTCACAACTACGGACTAAGAAAGCACCGGAAACGTGTTATACGACCCCCGAGGGACTGTCGTGTCGGTCATTGGTCCGAATGGAGTCCATGCAGTAAAACATGCGGTATTGGGGAGATGCATCGATACAGAAAAGTAATTAAATATGCGAAACGAGGTGGGCGACCTTGTCCACCCCTTCAGGAATCGAAATGGTGCGGCTCAGCGAGAGATTGTCAATCAGAATCGAGTTATTTCAATTGGTAAGTTCAGCGCAAGTTAACGTTTACTTCGGAATAATATCTAGCTGGGAGGGTTATCCCCCCGAGTAGTTTACTTCTTAGAAATGCCACTTTAATTATACATTTGGATATTGCATTATTAATTTTTCATTTCAGGGAAAATTCATCGTGAGCAACACCAATTATAGTTTTTAGAGATAATTATTAAAACAGCTAAGCAAAGTAAGATGATCGATATGGAATAGTATTTTCGAGCACATTACTTTTATTCAAAAAAATAAAGATAGAATATGGGTATCCGAATGTTATACCATAGCTGCCATTGTTGAAGCCTTTTTCGGCAGCTCAACCCAAAAGACGTCAGTGTAGCTGGATAGAATTCAGTCAATCGCAACGTATTTCATTACTGAAAAGTTGTTAATACATCATCTGTTAAAAACTCTTCTAACCGTCAAGTCAAACAATAAAATCAATTTCGATAAACCACTCTAGCTGAATGTACATTTTCTAAAAGGAAACCGTTTAACCAAGTCACTTAACTCTCCTTACTCAATGTTCTGAAATATTGAAACTAAACATAACCCTTTCACCGTATGAAAATCAACCCAGATGGACATTTGACAATATACTGAAAAAAAGTGTGCATGTCTCTCAGTGTAATTAACGCCCCTAACAAGTAGCTCTTAAACAATGTAAAAATTTGAGGTAATGTAAATTGGTAGTCAAGAATATGCATACTAAATTTAAAAACGTCTAATAAACAATAATAAATGGAAGCACTTAACATGGATATCAGAAAAATCATTAAAATGTATAACTCTATTGAATATAACAGAAAATTAACTCTAAGAAAAAATATTTTAAATTTGTACTAAGTACATCAAAATTTAAGAAACTTACAGAAAATGTACACACGCATACATACGATAGTGAAAGTAAAATGAAACAACTCCCGAATGCTGACAAGTGAACTATTTTCGTAAATCAAGGTATCCGAAAGAGACAGCGGAGGCTAAGCGGTCAACTAGGAGTCGACAGTTGTAAAAATGTGGACGTATCAAGGCTTAACCTCGAATGTAAAATAAAGGGAAAATCTATAAATTTTAAATATGAACGGTCGTTTAACTAATGGTCATATTCCAAGGGTGTTAAGAGTAGTGCTGTACAAAATATAATAATGGTAAAACGAACATGTCATGGAAAATGTATGTAAAATTTTTTTATTTTTGAGAAAAAAGAACAAATGAATAAAGTGAAAATATATATGAAGTGATGGAAATTACTTTTTTTCTCTAACGTTGCTCCGTATGTTCCAATAGCCTAGGACAACAGATCTTTCTGTGGTTGTTCTTCTTCAATGGCCCCATCGGCCCTTGGGTTCTACGTATACTTCCAAACAAAAATGTATCCCAAATTCAAAAGTCTCCAATTTCCAGCTAATAGTTATAGTAATCCGGATAGCTCAAATGGTTAGCGCGCAGGGCTGTCAAAGCGGAAGGTCGCGGTGCAAATTTCACTGGTAGCAGAGAGATTTGTTATCGTGATTGGATGTCTGTGTGAGTGAGTACCTGAGTCAAACCAGGGTAGTAATCTCGGGCGAACACAATGCTGACCGCATTGCCTCCTACAATGTACTGTAGTGTACCGTTACGGTTTTGAATGAAGTGCTTTAACACACTTCAAGGCCCTGATCCAATATGGATTGTTGCTCCATCGATTATTATTATTATTATTAGTTATATGCAGTAAGGAATATGTATAAATTTTTGATGGTAGAGTATTATTACTGTGGATTATTACTCAGAAATGGTAATATTTGTTATTTGACTGGTTGGTCTTCCATACGAAAAACGAATGATGGGGAGAATCTAAATTCCAAGTATGCAAAAGTATAGCTCACTAGGGAATAATAAGATAAGTATTAATTAAAATTATAATAAATGTCCGCAACAGAGGACAGATATTTCGGGTTTCTGCTTTGCAGCCAGGAAAATTATGATCGCAGTTGGCATGGATACTAGTTTCGACATAAATCATCGCATAGTTAATGAAAAAAATGCAGAGGAAACCAGCACCTAAAGTGGTCCTTAAATTAAATCCACTAAAAAAGTATCAAAAAAATCTCTTCACTGATGAAAAGACGATGACGAACCTAATGGTCACGGCCTTTATTTTCATGATCTGGGAAAGGATGAAAGAATTTGGAGTTGTGTGTGTCTTCCCAGTATCCACATCACCTAACTATCGTTGTTTGGTGATGAGCAAAACAGATATTCATTGAACTGAACTTGACACACGCATTCATTGCCCTGTAATGAGCATATTTCCATGCAGACTACTTAACTCCCTTCAACACCCCCATTACTTTGTTACATATATATATATTCTTATTAGCTAGCGTTTTCTATGAAATTTTCTGACTTGGCTTCACAAAATAAATTTCCAGAAAAAGCTATAACGAGTTTCGACTTACAACTTTGAGGAATGGTTCTTGAGACTATATTTGATCAAAGTAGTAAACGAAAAGAAATTTCAAAAAATAATGCTGACTGTGAAAACTCCCCGTGAAGTAAGACAGGAGTCATTTTTAGAAACTACTCAATCCAAAAATTACGACAATGCGTCTATATGAAATTTAGGCCTGATAATGTATCCCATTTCAATAATTGCTCAAATAAACTTAATAAAAGTAATTACCAAATTGACCGCAGAACCCTCTCTAAGGTCTAAAGTTTCTAGGCGCGACAGAGGACGGTATCGTGCAAAGTACAGCAAAGTTCTGTGAAAATCCGGTTATTAGTTTCAAAGTTATAACAATTGAAACTTCCAATTCCGCGCGAATTCACTGCATCTTAAGCCATGCAAATATGATGTTCACGTGAGGTCTAACGGGGAAGGGGGAAGGGGGAAGGGGAGAATTCCCGCGTGGCTCGGAATGGAAATTTTAACAAAAAACCCAAACTCGTATAATTTTGGAACTGTCATGCGGTCATCGTTCTCCATATAGGGAAACACAGAACCTTTTATACCTGAAGCATCCAGGTTCCCGTTTATCAATTTTGTTTATTTGTTTCATGGTTTTGCTTGGAATATAGTGAAATAAATTGAAACTAAAATTTTTGATTTGCGGACTTTCTTCTACCCCCTTCTCTTTAACCTAAAACAGTCATACCCTCACATTATTTTTTTATTAAGGATTTACCTGTTTTTTTAAGACTCTGCCCTCGACACACAAGAATGTGGGAGTTTTAGCCATTGAAACTACCCTCGAGTCCCTCCTGCCCCGTCGAACCACCATGAAGTATTACATCTTGGGGCGGAGATAGCTCCCTAGGTAAGTCTCCTTTCTTCTATCTACCCCAGCGTTTGTAACCATATCCTGATTTTTCCCACTGGGGTTGATTGAATTCCAAAATACCAAACTACCATTCTCCAGATAAAATAGCATTTCACTTAGACTTTCGTCTAGATTCCTGCTGTCTTCTACGAACTTCGAACATTGGAAGAATACGATCGCAGTTTAGACAATCACGTGAGGTGTCCAATTTATCATGATCATGCATAATCGGAGAAGGTCTTGAAGCGAGAACACACCTTAAAGGCTGTTCTTCTCTATACCACACTCAATTTATATCATCATCAACGGCGCAACAACCGGTATCCGGTCTAGGCCTGCCTTAATAAGGAACTCCAGACATCCCGGTTTTGCACCGAGGTCCACCAATTCGATATCCCTAAAAGCTGTCTGGCGTCCTGACCCACGCCATCGCTCCATCTTAGGCAGGGTCTGCCTCGTCTTCTTTTTCTACCATAGATATTGCCCTTATAGACTTTCCGGGTGGGATCATCTTCATCCATACGGATTAAGTGACCCGCCCACCGTAACTTATTGAGCCGGATTTTATCCACAACCGGATGGTCATGGTATCGCTCATAGATTTCGTCATTGTGTAGGCTACGGAATCGTCCATCCTCATGTAGGGGGCCAAAAATTCTTCGGAGGATTCTTCTCTCGAACGCGGCCAAGAGTTCGCAATTTTTCTTGCTAAGAACCGAAGAATACATGAGGACTGGCAAGATCATAGTCTTGTACAGTAAGAGCTTTGACCCTATAGTGAGACGTTTCGAGCGGAACAGTCTTTGTAAGCTGAAATAGGCTCTGTTGGCTGACAACAACCGTGCGCGGATTTCATCATCGTAGTTGTTATCGGTTGTGATTTTCGACCCTAGATAGGAGAAATTATCAACGGTCTCAAAGTTGTATTCTCCTATCCTTATTCTTCTTCGTGTTTGTGTTTGACCAGTGCGGTTTGATGTTGTTGGTTGATTCGTCTTCGGTGCTGACGTTGCCACCATATATTTTGTCTTGCCTTCATTGATGTGCAGCCCAAGATCTCGCGCCGCCTGCTCGATCTGGATGAAGGCAGTTTGTACATCTCGGGTCTTTCTTCCCATGATGTCGATATCGTCAGCACTCAATTTATATGCATTGCCTTAAACATGCAGCAGTGTTCCCCAAAGTGGGTCTGCATACACTAAGGCAGAACGCACCACACTGGCTATAAGTAGCATGCATAAATGCCGGGGCCCTCCTAATTTCGTGAGTACAACTCTGAATCTTCGAGATGCTTTGCGTCTGGCGCCCCCATACACCCAAAAGGGGGGAGGTGTAATTTTTCCACCGAATATAACCATGTGGAGTACCGAATGAAAAATCTCGATTAGCAATTTTCAACAAAGATATTGGTTTTGACATTGGTTGCAAAGGGCAGGTGTGCGGGGGTCCGAAAAGGGTCAATTATTTCAAGGATCCATTCTCAGAAACTATCTAACCCAAAAAAATCATGGTGGTCCATTCACATTATATTTAGTGTTTAAAATATTCCCCGCTACGATATCTGATTAAATGAAGTTAATAAGAGTATATTTTTTATATTTTGACAAAATGGTTGCGGGCTCCCCTTAAGTACATCATACAGGAGTAAGATACTCTAATTGGAAGCATCACACTGGAAAGTTTGGTAGAGATCCTACTATAATAAGTTATAGTAAGTAAAATTTTAAGTTTCACGTCAAATTATTACTCCCCATCAGATAAAATGTCCATACCGCATCGAATTGAATATCGAGCATGTTCAACGCTTATACACCATGAACTATATATACGGTTTCAACCATCGTCTAACCAAATATGCTTACATCAAAAATTAATAAAACCTGGAGCGCGGAGGTTCCGGTTTTCTACTTGCTCTTGCTTGGAAGGAAATGCATGTCGACGCAACAATTCCGTAGAGCATCATTATTTGCTGGCGGACATTCATGGTCAATTTCGCAAAATTTTTAGGTTTCCAGGATAGTTTTCCCCTCTTAGTCATTTGGGCGACTCATGTCATGACAATATATATACCTGTTCGTATACTGCACTGGCGCCACAATTCTATAGCCTGTTTCTAACTCTGAACCACAGGTTCCACACAGATCATTCCACACCGTGCTATATCAAAACGACTCCCAGCACACCACCATCTGTTCAACAAATGGAGATCGACGAACCACTACTAGAATTCATGTGTTTACCGTGCATTTCCTTCGACTTCAATGCACCGATCCGTTCTTGGTCAAATTTCATCCCATTCGGAGGATTGAAAGATCAATCAATTCAGTCGATCCTGTCTCACGAACAGCCGTATGCAAGGCACTCACATGCTCGTTGCTATAAAAATAAGTGTGTAGTAAGTCAGTTGAACAGCACAATACACGCTCATGCCTCTGATCACGCGAAGCAAGTTCATCCGCTCCACGGCAGAATTATCGTCGTATCCGCCGGTGGACGTCTTCCAGATCGGGATTCGTTGACTCGTTCCGCCTTAGCGAATAACTAGGATTCGACGCTTGTCTAAACCAAATTCCAATCGACTATCATGACTGCACATCCCATCTATGCACAACAGATTTCTGAGGTGGTTATCTATTCACATCAACGGTGTCAGCTCGTAAACATGATTTCAAATTAAAGGTCGTGCGGAGCGGCGAAACACACAAACGGGCGCACGGGATAAATTCAGTCGACGTTCCTTTCTCTCTTCTTTAGGAAATTTCAAGTAGCTACAAACTAGAAGACATCGATTCTGTCTCGAAAGCGTCAAACTGGGGTATCAACTGTCTGGCGGTTGTTTCCCTCTATTGTAACTGATCTTCCGAGTTGTTACGATCTCGTCAAATTTTAATTAATACTAGCACTAAGTGCCAAGCATTTAGGCTCGGAGGATCCTACCTACTTAAAAGATAAAGGAATGCTGATGGTGGAAGGTGCTAGATTAATGGGATAATCGATTGACAACACCCCACAGTATCCGCATAGTTTGCACAACACAGTGCGAGTGTCCCAGGAAATCAATATTATGGGAACTACAACCGCTTTCTCGAGACGCCAAACTTCTTTGATTTCTTGAGCTAGTGGCTCATAGTCCACCTTTTTCTTCACGTACTTCGGCACAATGTTGCTATTATAGGCTTGTTGTGAGCTGAACGCCAATCAGTTAGAACTCACATGGGTAAACTGTACATGTTGCCGTATTGAGCCCATGCTTGTATGGTTTTGGTAGGTTTTGGTGAATCACCTTACAGCGTGCATTATGCCTGTTCGTGTATTCCATTTTCATGATGAGCTTTTTATTAGTTCGGATGGCGACCACGCCGCGCTGAATAACACACGTAAACCTTGTGGAATTCGTAGGTACTTGTCTCGGTCATAACTTGGATGTGGATATGTCCGGCATGCGGCCAGTGATAACCTTCGCGGATGGCATGGGCTTGTCTAATCCAAATTTCATCCGAATATCAGAGCTAAAGATGTCCACTTTTTGCAACAGACTTCTAAGGTGGGCGTCAGTACCTGCTTACAACTTGATGTCATCTAAGTACGTCAAGTGTGTCCTCACCTCCTCAGAAGTACGCACTGATAAGGTAGTATGCCAGGCTTCCATGACTGTCGCGAAAAACTTCATTAGTTTCGGATTAACGCGATGCAAATGTAGAACATCGATTAGCCACGTGTGCGGGACCCTAGGTTTCTTTGGCGTCTGGTTTCCTGACCGATATCTAATTCCACTCATCCATGACTTTGCGCATCACCTCGCGAATTGTCGCATCTTTTCTACCTTAAACTTAACCAAGGTTTATCATCAAATCCCTGTAGCTCCAGAAGACATTCCAAGGACGGCAATATGCACACCCTTTGGACTATTCGAGTTCACCCGGATGACTTTCAGATTGTGCAATGGGGCGCAAACCTTGCAAAGGTCCATCCACTCGGTCTTGCGAAACCTCGACTTCTGTTTCGTATATTTGGATGATGTTTTGGTCGCTTCTTCCTCAGAGTCTGAGCACTTAGCTCATCTCAAGTGCATTTTTCAATGTCTCCTTCAGGCCGGGTTAGTTCTAAGCGTTGAGAAATGTAAGTTCCTTCAAACACAGATAACATTCCTCGGCCACTCCATTTCCCCTGAAGGAATACAGCCCGACTCAGACAAGGTGCAAGCGATTACAAGCTTCCCGCGTCCTAAAACTGTAAAGAATTTGCGGAGGTTCGTGGGCATGCTAAACTTCTACTGTCGTTTCCTGCCCAAGGCCGAACAACACCGTTTTGAACGCGTGCTTGTCTGGCCTCAAAACTAAGGACACACGAGAGATCGTGTGGTCTAAAGAGGCTGACCGCGCATTCAGTAAATCCCGACAGCAACTAGCTGAAGCTACACTCTTGGCATTTCCTCTGCAAGATGCACCTCTAGCCGTTTTTGTTGATGCCTCTGACACCGCAGTAGGTGCCGCTCTTCACCAAAAGGAGAATCATGTTTGGCAACCGTTAAGCTTCTTCTTCAGGCAGTTGAACCCCGCTCAACGGAACTACAGTACCCAGTACCTATGATCGTGAACTGCTCGCCGCGTACTTGAGCATCAAATTCTTCCTTTTCTCCCTTGAAGGCAGGCCGTTCACAGTGTTCACGGACCATAAGCCTCTCACATATGCTTTGAAACGAAAGCCCGACAAAGCGTCCCCTCGTCAGCTTCGACATCTGAGCTTTATATGCCAGTTTACGTCAGACATCCAGCACGTGTCCGGCAAGGACAACATAGTTGCTGATGCTTTGTCTCGTGTCTCCGAGGTTAACATCCCCGCCTCACTCGATTTCTCGGCTATTGCCAAGGCGCAGGAGGATGACGCACTACTTCAAAGCCCCAAATCCAACCGGAAATACAAATTTCGGGAGTTGCCCATCTTCGGCTCGAACCTCTCTCCCTGCTGCGAAGACTCGGAAAAGGGACCTCGGCCTTACATTCCGGCCACCTTTCGCAAGGAAGTGTTCCACGCAGTTCACGACTTAGCGCATCCAGGCATCAGGACGACAAATCGGCTAGTCACCGAGAACTACTTCTGGCCCTCTATGAATAAGGATGTCAATTCCTGGGCCAGAGAGTGCATCGCATGCCAGAAGTGTAAAGTCTCCAGGCATGTAAGGAAAGAAGTGGGCTCATTCCCCCGCACTACTAAGCGGTTCCACACAATACACCTCGACATAGTAGGGCTTTTGCTTGACTCGCACGGTTATAGGTATTGTCTCACAATCATCGACAGGTTTACGCGGTGGCCTGAGGCAATGCCTCTGAAAGATATTACGGCGCAATCATGTGCCGAAGCCCTCTGTCGAGAGTGGATACCTCGCTTTGGCGTCCATGCAGTGGTCATCACTGAACAGGGAATGCAATTTGAGTCCACCCTTTTCTCCGAGTTAGGCAAACTCCTTGGTTTTAAACGCCAGCGGACTACTGCATACCACTCGCAATCCAATGGGATGCTAGAACGTTGGCACCGGTCGCTGAAAGCCGCCATTATGGCACGCGACGAATCGTCCTGGAGCCAAGTCTTGCCTCTCGTCCTACTCGGCCTACGTACAACCCGCCGAGAGGAATTTGCTACCAGCCCCGCGGAGCTGGTATACGAGGAGAACCCAAGACTTCCAAGTGATACGGTCTTCGACAAGAGATCGGGTCTCACAGAGTTGGGGTTGGTGCGTCTGCTGAGAGACAATCTCCGATGCATCAAGGCCACTCCTCCCCACCCAACACTCGTCTGCACACGTCTGTGGTCAGGACGGATGTCGTCCGGAAGCCGGTGCAGCCTCCTTATGAAGGCCCGTACCGCGTTCTCGAGCGGGGAGAACATTTCATCCAGCTCGAGATCGGTGGACACAAAACGGCGGTCTCCCTGTCCAGGCTGAAACCCGTGTTCACCCCTAACCAACGGCGCGTTTGCTTCAAAGCCTGATGGGGGAACACAGTTCCGGATTCAGTCGCTGAAACCCCTCGGTTTCATCTGGGGGCGGAGTGACGTGACGCGGCAGGATTCGCGGCATTCGAAATTTATTTCGAATGTTGCAAATGCGAGCGGACAGATGACGCCACCGGCGCCCTCTACTCAGTTCAGATCTCGCCACAAGAGTTGAGATCAGAGTGCCATGACTAAATAGCAGGATATGGAAAAATAATTGCCGATATTGAGACGTTTTGTAAAAAGAGTTGTGTTTGATTAGTAAAAGGTGGCGGTTGATTTCATAGTTATTAGATATCCGTATTAAATTGAATAAAGGGTTTTGCTTGTAATCGTTTTATCGAAAATATAATTATGGTTGCGATATGACAGAATGGTTTTATTGAGGAAGAAACTAGTCGTAGCAGAAGTGGTAGTAGAACCTAATATTGAATTACTATTACTATTGGATTACATCAGTAACAAACTAAAAGGTCTTGATGGATTTGCACTGTTAAATTGAAGCTGATTACCAGACTGTGACCTATGTTTCGACTAGCATCAATAGTAGATATCGCTAGTTCCTTATATGACCCTTAAGCTCCGTCTCTCTTTAATATTTTATAATATATTATTTCGTATTCAAATCGACTTCGCCCACTTTTTTCTAAGGAAATGAGACCAGATTGAAATACCTCACCAATAATTAACTAATTCTTGACACCTACTCTCAGAAAACGGATCCCAAAAGGAATCTTTTCATAGTAATAATCACGAGACCTAGTAAACAGCTGCCTAAAAACAGTCATCATTAGTACAGCCGATAAAAATCGATTTCATTTGGTAGCATTTGTACTCACAGAGCACACTCGTTCCCAGCCAGTTAATGGTATGTATATAAGCCACATAAAGCAGTGGTTCGCAAGCTTTTGAGGGAATCTGGAAAGTGAATATTTGGGGACAAAGCTACATATATTTAATAATTTCCTTGGACAGTTTCCAGAAAATGGATCATCGGTATACTTTCTTTTATATTAAAAGCAAATACTTATGTTACATGGGTACTTGGCTCTGTACACTCAGATTATTTCTAGTAATCGACGCTGATTTTAAACTTACAATAAAATGTGCCATCAGCGCTACAGTATCTGTGAAATGTTTACATATTGATTCTAGGCTCCTCAACATCACCGTAGGAGTCACTGCTTTCATTACTCTTCACTCGCTCATTAATTGAGTTTCCAATTTGTTGTCCAAACACTCAGAAATTTATCGATGGAAAATTAGCCAAGACTCCCCAGAAATAATCTGAGCACGAACGAGCCATTAGCCGATACAGACTACAAATCAAAAGGTATAATATTACAAGAACGGGACCTTCAAGAAGCGGCCACCGGCAAGAAAATATTCTCGGACAAGCTCATTAAAACGTATCAAATTCATCAATTAGTGACCGGCATTGACGAAATCTAATTTCCATGATTGATAGCCTTGTGTGCTTTTACCAAAATGTATCTAACTGGGTGTTTTGCGGCCGGAGGGTCACTTTCCATTCCATAATTTCAAGAGCAGCACTTGGGTCGGTTCCGACGGAATATGCCCCAGGGATATACGAGTAAATGTTAAAATCCAGTACATTCCTATACTCTATGATTGAACGCTTGACAACAACGTACCGCCGATGTAATTTGAAACGATTATTCCCTCAATAAAATTTAAATGAATGATCTAAAGTGTACTTACGGAAAGTGGATTGATTCAGAAGCATCCGAATCCAATCATATAAAAAGCAATTCGTACCAGGAGAGCCGAGAATGACTCTAGAGGCTCAAAAGCCGAAATGATGTCAACATTCAGCTGAAAGGTGTGTCGCTCGTTGAAACGTTCAACCGTTGGAACGGTTTGATTGATGACTCTACACTTGAATTTGAACAAATCGAAAAGTTATATCTCGAGAGCACTTTAATTGGATGAGGATTGTGGAAACCTTGAGAGAGATGAAATTCCATTAGGGGAAATTCACGGGGATTTGCTTACAGTTTAAAAGATTTTGAACATGTTGAATGTGTCTTCCACTTCTCGGCTTTGGGCCACGTGAGATTCCAATTATCCTTTTCAATTTCACCTTAAATGTAAAATAAATATTATATTTGTACCGAAAAAGCCTTGTAGGTTGATAGGCATCAAACTCATATAATATGAAATGCAATGTCCATGTTCATGGGAACATGTCGGAAAAGTATACCTACCTAATTGGGTTGACCTTTTCTGCCGAATATTTTTGGAGTTCGAATTCAATTTGTTGATTGAAACTGTATTCTCGTTACTGCTTTCGCTGGAATGGAATGAACTAGAAAATTTTTGCTCGTAATTTAGGACAACCTTTATCTTTTTAAGGCGTTTTTATGAGACAGATTACTTTGAAAACAAGCTGACCGCTATTCTTGGCTACTTTTTCTTGGAATATAACAAGGAAAGTTAGAATATGATCAATGCTATTACTGTTATAATCCAGTATGAAAACTCGACCTCCTATCCAATCCAATTTTGAATTTTCAATTGAACTTTTGGGTCTGGGTGTGGGTACTGGAATTCCGATTGCTATTTTGATACAGATACTATATTGGAATATAATAAATTCTCCTGAAATAACATTGGTTTAGAAATTTCAACTTTTTAAGGTTTTGTGTGAAACAAATCAAAACAAGTCGGAAAACGGGAAGCTGGATGCTTCAGGTATAAAAGGTTTTCTGTGTTTCCCTGTGTGAAAAACGATGAGTGCACCACAGTTCCATGCGTACATAATTAACAAGTCGGAATACCGGAAGCTCGTGCTTCGGGTATAAAGGTTTTGTGTTCATCTTATCTAAGAAATTTCAACGCGCCCGCCGTATATAGCTACAAAACTACGAGACATGTACATATTACAGCCGTAGATGTTACGCTCACCCTAAACAAACAGACTGCCTATTTTCGAATTCTGTACACATATATGCACGTATATAAATTGATCGTACCCATATTTCCGAATTACTTCTTATATCTATCTGAATTAGGCTCTACCCGCAAAGTTCATTAGCACGCATATACTATATACCTACATACACACATATCTGGTTGGAGTAATTGATATTCATATACAAATGACTAAAAAACTAAAACAAAATAATCCTTTTCCACCCAATTCATACGAACTAACTTCGTTGTGGTATTGACGAATTGATATGTGATGATGACGTCATCAGGTTGTAGAGTGAACGAAATTCACAAAAAATTGTAAAGTTTCACCCCCTATAACTTTATAACTTAATAAGAGTTGGATTTTCCTCAAACTTGACCAAATTGTGCACTATATTCTTCATTATATCCATGCCAAATTTTGTACTTCTGGGATGAACATAAGGGGGGTGCCGGGTAAATTTCTAAAATATGGAAATATACTATTATTAACTTTATTTGTACAGATATCGGAACCGGATATATTTTGAGGCCTAGATTTCGTAGAGATGCACTACTGCGATTTTTTTCAGATTTTTCGGTTGGATAGGTTCTGAGAACGAGACCTGTTACACTTTTTGGGGGTCATATTTTGAGCCCTCACTCCCCTATGTTTCACCCAATATCAAATATTGAACCAGTTTCAAAAAGTACTAATTGAGACCTTTCATTTGATACCCCACATGGCCACATTTTATGAAAAAAAAATGTGCACCCTCCTTTCACATGTATGGGGAGCCCCCCTTAAACTTAACACAAAATGAGGGCAGTTGCTGCATGTAAAGGGAACAGCAGATCACATACTCCCACCAATTTTCGTGCCAATCGGTTCAGCCGTTTCCGAATAAATCGGCTGTGACAGACAGACAGACAGACAGACGGACAGACAGACATCGAATCGATTCTAATAAGGTTTTGTTTCACACAAAACCTTAAAAATGCAATTGCTCTCGATTCTTCAAAACGCCATTTACATAAACAATTTGGTCTGGAAAACACTATATTGATAATAGTCAACCTCAAACGCTTCACACTTGGAGCTCGATATTATTAGCAAATAACCTACAACAGATACAAACAAGTCGAGATACCGGAAGCTATGCGCTTCGGGTATAAATGTTTTGTGTTTACTTTATGTGAAGAACTCTTTTGCGCGGCTTTCCATTCCTACATAGCTAAAAAAGCAAAATATTCCTCCATGAATTACTAAGCGCCAGATATATGTATGTACATACATAACAAAGGTATAAATATTGTGCAAATCCTAAATAAAGAAACGTCCCTCACCTCAATTGATCTAACCCATCTTCACGCATTTACTCCGTACAGAAACGCATCCATAGATGTACTTAAAGTAAATACCTGCTAATGCTAACGTACACAAATGTTTATCCCATTGGACACTACCTGCAAAATTTAATTAGCACATAAATATATAATACATGTCTGGCTTGAGTAGTTCATCATCACCGGCGCAACAACCGGTATCCTGTCTAGGCCGGTTTTGCGCCGAGGTCCACTAATTCGGTATCCCTAAAAGCTGTCTGGCGTCCTGACTTACGCCATCGCTCCATCTCAGGCAGGGTATGCATCGTCTTCTTTTTTCATCCTTACGGATTAGGTGACCCGCCCACCGCGACCTGTTGAGCCGGTTTTTATCCACAACCAGACAGTTGTGGTATCGCCCATAGATTTCGTCGTTATGTAGGCTACGGAATCGTCCACCCTCATGTAACGGGCCAAAAATTCTTCGGAGGATTCTTCTCTCGAATGGAGGCAAGAGTTCGCAATTTTTTTTGCTAAGAACCCAGGTCTCCGAGGAATATATAAGCGAATGGTAAAATCATAGTCTTTCACAGTAAGACCTTTGAACCTATGGTGGGACGTTTCGAGCGGAACAGTTTTTAATGCTTTGTGTAAAACAAAACCTTATTACAATCGGTTTGGTGCCTGTCTGTCTGGGTTTTTTTGTTTTTTTAAGGAGGTGGAAATCTTCAAAATCTTCTTATGGACATATCAGCGTGTTGGATTTTTACCCAGTAAAACCACCCCCGACTCCCTCCCTGCCCCGCGGAACGACCATAAGGTATTACATCATGGAGTGGAGTCAGCTCACTCTAGCTTAGACATCTTTCTTCTATACGCGGCGCACGTGGCCGCGCTTTTCTCGTCTCCTCTGTCTTTCGCAGTTTGGTCTAACTAGATGAACTCTAAACTAATGTGAGAATGCCTTGAGAGACTGAATACACTCGGCTCGTCCAACAAGGTCTAGATACTTTGGGTTCCAGGCCATGCTGAGTTGGAAGGCAACGAGGTAGCGGACGGACTAGCCAAGAAGGGAGCCTTTACACGGGCCAAAACCCTTCTGTGGAATCGGAAACAGTTTCATGGCTATGAATCTAAGAAATGAAGAGGAACGGTTGAAGGAACTATACTGGGCGGGCCTACCGGGGATGGAGCAGTCCAGGGTGCTTATTGGGGGATACGGACCCATACACGCACAAAGGATTGCTTAAACCTCACCGAAAAGAACCTCCGAATCATAGTGGGAATTCTCACTGGTCATTATCGGCTGAACTATCATCTAGGGAAGCTAGCGATATCTACGGATACTGCCTTCAGGTTTTGTGAGGAGTATGACGAAACCTCTATACACGTCCTGGGACAGTGTCCGGTACTTGTGCAAAGTAGGTCGAGGCATCTGGGAGAACACTTAATACTAGATGCAAAGCTGAAAGGTCTGGAAGTAGGGGACATACTAAAGTTCCTAACGGTTATAGGCCTGCTTGAGATACTATGATCAATAGGTACACTATAACCAGTAAAAGGGGCATAATAGTTCCTCAAGGACGCGGTGCGACTTTCCCTTAACAGAATAATAATAATAATATAGGCGCGATCGGAAACTGACCAGTCCATCATTCCACCAGCAGTTTGGTCTTCTGCTGGGGAATGAGCACCTCCTAGTCATGGACTCGTCATATGCTTTGGCGATGCATCGAGCAACATGGACGGCTCGTTTAGTGTAGAGGCGCCTACTTTATCAGGTTGATCTTACCATACCTCTATGAAGGTGTGCTCATTCAAAGCTTTTGCAGACCAGCCTCAAATCTTTTTCGGTTTCGGGCATGATAGCTCTTTGCCCTGTGGCTCGATACATACCTCAAAGAAGATTGCCTGGTGATGGCTGTGGGTGTAGCGTTCGCTGATGCACCAGGACATACCACGCGCCAGCGCAGGGCTGACGAAGGTCAGGTCTACAATCGAGCCTGACCCCCCTTTCTGAAAAGTGTTTACAGCACCTTCGTTAGCCAAAACTATATCCATCTGGGCAAAGGCTTCTAATAAATTGTGCCCCCGGCATTTGATTCTCTGCTACCCCACTCTATGGCGCAAACATTGAAATCACCAGTAATCACCTTTGGACTTCGTCCTCTTGCGTCGAGAACAAGATTATCAAGCATATGCTCGAATTTAGACAGTGTCAAACTTGGTGGGGCGTAGCAACTATATACATACTGTTGACCGCAAGCCTATATCACCGCTCCTCCAGTCTCTGTGACCCAAATGCCACCGTCACGGTTTCTATATCTATTTCCATCCAGATTCACACGTGGTCTGCTCAAGTAAATCCTGAGCGACCCTGCAATGGTTCAGGTTTATTTGAATAAACCTCATTTTCTCATTGCAGTGAGCACTTTCCTAAATTCCGGACATTTACCACTGTTGGCAATAGGCATTTGGGGTCCCTATTGCACTCCCTGGCAATATTACCTTTCTCCCTACACCCTCTGCATTGATCGGATCGATCAATGCTGCTTGTGCATGCCTTCGCGAAGTGCCCAAATATTATTTTTTGTTCTCTTAAACAGTAGACAACCCATCCATTCCGAACCCTTCCGGCCGCCAAAGGCATCTGCGCTGCCTCCGCTGGTACTCGTATTGTCGCCGTATAAATACCACCATAGGCTTTTTGTAAACCCACAACAGACTCCTCCGTGAGTTCTTCCAACTGGAATTGCTCCTTCAGAGTAGTACAATTTTTTCTTATCGATGTAACTTCATCGAGATCATTATATTGTATATAGATCTCATGTTTTTGGGCACGTACTGCGGCATTCTCTCCAAGTGAGTTTTTCACTTGAATGCGAAAGTCATTAGTTTTGCCTACACTGGATCTTTTCAGCTCGAACATGAGATCCCCTTTCTGGGTTCTTTGAATTGTGTTCACATTTCCGCTCAGATCTTTTATGTCACAATCAGCTTCGACCTTTTTGGGCATCTCCACGTAGGACAGATTGCCCTTACTGGAGATAACAATCGCATCTGGAAGTGTTCGTCCTTTTGCTTTTCTTTTCGCTTTTTATTGGTAACTTTAATCTATCCATCGTTTTCATTCATCTTGGGCTTCGCAACGCTGGTCGACTTCACTACATTTGCTGTACGCTTTCCTCCTTATGAGCAATTGGTGTTGGTTTTCAGATAGTCCTGTCCGCCTTTTTTTCTCTTAGGCGCTTGATGATTATTTCGAGGATCGCCCTCTTTTTCACATACTCGTTTATTTCGACGTGATTCGATGGTAGTGCGGTTAGGCGTCACTTGGTTCGCTTGTGATACTGTTGGCCCAACAGGGTTTAGTATTCCTTGCCCCCATCTGCGATCTATTATAGAGAATTCTAATAGCCCTCACCATATTTTTTATGGCTCGATGCACTTTGTGCTTATCCTCGATAACACGGGCAGCTCAACTATTTTTGTTTCAAGCTGGGTGAAATACAATTTCTCTGGATCAGGACTCTGCTCTCTATAAGCCCTATAACCCTCCTTTTGTACGCCCCTTTAGTTTTGGCTTTTTATTGACCTTGCCTGAACCTTATCCTTTACCGCCTTTGACATTGGTGGAGATCTCATAGTTGAGGGTTGGGGGATATCGACGACCGACTGACCGACCCAAAGATGGAGGCAAGTGAAATCGGTTTACTGGCTGATGGCTTTGAGGGATTGCAGCGCTTTTAGAACTACATCGAGTGAGGCAGAATTGGTGGTAGACATGATCCCAGTCCACATTCTGGCGAATTAAATGAGCCTACTATACCATGCGAGATGTATGGAGGGACATACGGAACGCAGGGAAGCGGCAAGGTCAGAATCGTCTGATCTCTGGCACCGCAGATGGGATGAGTCTTAGGGGGATCGGTGGACGTACGAGCTCATTATCAACATTACGGTGGTTACTTCAGGCAACATCTACACCGCATGGGCTGGATGATTCGCCGAATCGTCTTGCGTGGAGTAGCGCACCGAGGCGTGCAGCACATGTGACGTTTCACTGCCCAACGTTCGCGATGGAGAGATGGAGCCTGAATCGGAGAGGAAAGTTGCAGGGATGCTGAGGTCAAAAGAAAACTGGTTTAAGGTTGTCTCCGCACGCGGATCGTAAGCGCCCAAAGGCAAATACCCCCGAAGTAATATCTCAATGGTGATCCGCCGGTCTGGAGCTGGAGAGAGTGGGAGTTGTTTTTAGTCGTGCGTGCGAACTCCCACACGCGCCAACTCTAGCTCCGCCTTTGGTGCGGCGTAGCTGGACCGGACGTGTTTTTCTAACCTTTGCACCTCCGTATATAAATAAGGAGTGTAACCGAAAGCTCTGCATTTCAAGTTTGAAGGTTTTGTTTATTTCTTGTGTGAGTGCAGAACTATCCTATTTGTACGTGGCTAGCAAATTGTGTGCATTTAATATATCAAACTACCCACTTTAGTGTGATATTGATATTTAGTACTTTAGGTTGCAGTAAATTTACACGGTAAGGACAATTTTGAGCCACTGTAACTTTGTTAGTAATAGCTTGAAGTTAAAAAAATTGAGGATAACGTTCTCCTTCGTATAATCTTTATTTCTGCATTACATATATCGGTAGGATGACCTTAAGGAGGTTTTCTACCCAACTTTCCCAAAAATATAGCAATATATTATTATTAACTTAATTTGAGCAGCATATTCGAGTATATTGAGGCCTTATCATCTCGGGAATGATGCCGATTTAGATCCTGGCAACCGAAATGATGAACATTTATAACACCAGGACCATCCCTCCTTTATCGCAGGTGAAAAGAGCCGAAAGGAAGAAATCTATAAGAAGATGGCAACAGCAATGGAGCCAGCCAGAAAAGCGTCATTGTACTTACTGGTTAATCCCTTCCATCAGGGAGTGGCTGAAAAGAAAGCAACTTGCCAGGAAGGTTGGGATGCGATCAACTCCATGAACGCAGCAATCTAGGATAAACTGCGAACAGCAGAGGAAGTGAGGAAGGCGCGGTTACGAACTCCACGGTTAGAAGGAGAACTAGCTAAAGCTAACTCCGCCCTGTGCTATAATACCTAACAGTGGTTCCACGGGGTAGGGGGGAGGCGGTGGTGATTTTATTGGGCAAAAATCCCATACTATGGCGTGTCCAGACCAGAGTCTTTTGAAGATTTCCACCTTTGTGTGCCTTGCTTTTCGTTAAAGATGGCCAAAAGGGTTAGAAATGCTTGGGCTAGAAACCACTAAAACTTTACTACTATCCAAACGTCAACAATATTTTGGATAGGGAATGACCTAACGACTACGTCTTTTTGATATCGGGAACGAACTATGATTGGTTTCAGGAATGTACGCATATACATTGAGGGGATGCTCAGAATGCTCGTTTTCTCCACCTCAAATGGAAGTTACAACGATATAGGCTGAGCATTCTGAGCCTAAGGAAAGTAAGATGGTGGGACTCTGGAAAGTACTCCTCTTCCTTCAGCGGTAGTGTGCTTTTGTACTCTAGGTAGCTCAGTGGTAACAGAGGCGAAGCTGGTGTTGTTTCCGATAGGTACCACAAGACACGCCCTCTTCACCAGGGAGTCGGTTTCTGGCAGACTTCTGACTGTCAAATTCCAGCCTAGTTTTGTTTGACACACCTTAAACTTCGAGTATATCAGAGCGGCGTCAGTCGCTGGGGTAACTAGAGACGTTACTATGAATGGAAGTTGCGACAGAAACTCGACCAGGCGGGTTTCGCATTGAAAGCAAACCATGCTCAAACGATTTTTGGAATACGACTAGAAACTAAACTTCAAATCCTTGAAAATAATTCTGGGCAATATCGCTTTATCTCTCGAGTTGGATTGGTTAGGATTTCCGCGGAGGATAAAACACTCAAGAAGTTTTTTGAGAATCGAAACAAACAAACTTCATGCATAAAAACACTGAATAAAGTCGTTTGCAATTCTCTTTATCCAATACATTTCCTAGCAATCTGGTAGTAGCAATGGTTCACAGATAGATGGAAAATTATCTTAGCTTAGCCAGTTTCAAAGGGCAGATTAGTATCCTTGTCTTACTTATTATTTCAGGGAAAATTAATTCAATTAACGTATTTCACTTCATTCTTCCGTTCCAATATACTTGTGTTGTGTGAATCTGCGTTTCATACATTCAGATCAAAAATAAAAACCAAAAATCAAATTTAACTTTTTAAACAATTTTAGCAACCTCGAAAAAAAAAGAAAACACTGATTTTCATTGAGCATTTCAAAAATTCCTTGTGAGCTATTGAAATACATGGCAAATCCGCAGCACAAAAGATTCAATTGTGCAGACAGAAAATGAAGTGAGCAGAAAATGACGAAGGACGAAAACAACATTCTTTATCTCCCCAGTAACATCCATTCACTGTCAACTAATCCCCGCGCAGTCTATAAAACCAGCGTAAATCTAATTTAAACTCATAATCTTGTCTCAGGATCTCAATTCCACTTGAAAAGTCCCGAATGTCTTAGTATGCTGATTTATATTCATGAAAATTTAAATTGGCACATGCTTGTCATTAAAAGTTTTATCCTTCGATTTGCATATCCATATAACGAAAGGGAAAATGGAAAAACTAGAAATCTAAAGTAAACCGCAGCCGCGTCTTTGGTACTTGAACCTCGCAATTTCCATAGCGGCAGGTGAGTAGAACACCACAAGATGAGGTTGCGTTTATTTTGTCTCCTCTATTATAAGTCGAAGGAATCGAATTTGATTTGATTTTTTAAATGTTATCACTGATTTATAACGACAACGTGGGTTTCGCCGTGTTTTGTCCTTTCAGGATGTTTAAATCGCTGATGTTTATTTGCTATCTAAAATGGCGCGGGATGGGGCTCACAAGAGGGAATTGCTTTAAAACTGAATAATATAATTTACCATTTGACGAAATCTTTAATTGAATAAATTATAATTCCTTCCATGTTCTCATTACATGCAGTATCCTAGTCAATGATTGGTGGTAGTTTCTACGTTAGCAGCTAAGATAAGCGTTTATATAAGTGACTATTTCTTCGATTTCAGTTCTGTGCACTAAGTGGTATTCCCGTGCAGATCTTTGTGGATACGGTGCTTCAGATTATAATGGATTGTCTCTGAATAACTTTTTCATAGTACCAGAAATTTGAACAGATACATATGTATTCGCTTTACAGTTGCCCATTCTCCTCGAAATCGACATGAACACTCGACATCGAGACACAACTTCTGATGTATCCTTTCAAATCTTATGAAGACAAAGTTGTCTCCATTACATTGATTTCCTGCGGATAAATCCCTGAAATTATTCATTTGATAAACCCTCCGAAAATTGGTACATATACAAACTAACAAACTCAGTGAAATCCGAAACCCGGTATAATTCAGTTTATACGAACATATCTGGAACAAGTTCAGTGCAGATTGAATTGTGATGAATAATTAAGGAACTCATATAAAAAGGATACTTTCGAGAAGAGGAGCGCACTGTGGAAGCTAAATTCGATTTTAATTGAAGAC
Organism: Hermetia illucens; assembly: GCF_905115235.1. Classification (NCBI taxonomy): domain Eukaryota; kingdom Metazoa; phylum Arthropoda; class Insecta; order Diptera; family Stratiomyidae; genus Hermetia; species Hermetia illucens. The sequence goes on along the minus strand of NC_051852.1, from coordinate 81,732,516 downwards.
TTACTGCTTTGAGAGTAGAAGACGATACCAGGGATTGGAACTACGCCGGAAATGGCAAGATGTTGTGTAGTTTGTAACTATGTAACCGAACTATTATACATTGAGATATGCAGATGTGATATGGATACTGTAGATGGCAGGGATTAATTGTAAATTTGATTGGGTAAAGATTTTAACTTTGCAAGAAATTAGCTCGTTTCTGTCCTAATTGACTTGTCGGAGTTAGTTAGATTTGCATGATAAAAATATTTCTTTACATTTGTTGGTAGTTTATATAAAGTTGAATGTTATGTAAAGTTGAATGCTATTTAGTAGAGATCTTTATTTTCGGCTGTATGGGTGCTTTTAGTTACCCCACAGGTCTTCAAAATTTGTTTATGCTACAGAAACTTTCTTTCGTATGAACTGAAAATGAAGAAATTAGGAACTGCTAATTTCTACTGAAGAGTCTACATAAAATTTGAATTAAGCAGCAGTATCATGGATGCTTTTGCTGTTTGACGTTTTCATTTCACAAAAATGTAGTTGTATTACTTTACTAAGTTTATGATCTACAAAAATCTTGAACATCCTTTTTTTGCCGACAAACTTCCATTAATGGGTTAGACCAGTGTAGTAGCCTATTAAATAAGCGTATTTTCGATACAATAAATAAATTAAAAGTCTGATAAAGGACCTTAATTGTTTATAGGATAATGCATATAAATTATTTTTTGAAAGCAATGCCAGGAAAAAATTCGGCTACACAGCTTTTCTTCGGCAATGCTTTCTTCTTTGAAGGTCCCGCAGGATGACAAATTTCACCTTTAATTTTTAACTTAGCGACTATACACATAAATAGCTAGAAAATTATAGGGTAATTTTGATATATTGCTTTTTGAAAAAAAACAGCACGCTTTAAAGAAGAAGAAGAACGGAAACGGAAATTATTTATCAAAAAACTAGGCAATATCTCCAAAAAAAAAGAACCGATTGACATGAAATCGGTGGTGGAGGTAGCGCGGGTGGTATAAGAAACAGAAGACATAGCGGCGATGTGTACTTGCCCTCCTGCAAAGTGTGGTAAAAATTCACGAGGATTGAATTTTTTTTCGAAATAACCGCAGAACTCGATCGAATGATCAATTCTAACAAAAAATGGTTTTATGAAGACGTTTCGTACAAGTTACATTTATACATTTTATTCATGCCGTTTTTCATCGAAAAATGCATGTTTTTAAACGGTTTTTCGTAAAATAACTAGAAAACCATTCATTCCATTAAGTAAAAATGATTACCAGCAGAAACAGATATTTGATAATGAAAAAAATGAATTAATTTATTTTCTTGGCGGTGCAATACAGACTGATTATCGATTGTCAAACGTAAACTAGTAACGGCTAGCAAAAAATTAATACTTTGAAGGTCAAATAACGCAAAAATAGTAACTTTTTAGTTGAAATTGAACAAAAACATTTTGATAACGGAGCTACGATGAAAATACGAAAATCACTTTGGGGAATTATGTGTCACGCCAGTGGAAATCCTAGCAATGACACTTAGCCAGAACATCAAAATTATATAACACTAGGGCGAATATTTAGGTAGGATAATTGTTAACATATGACTCTAATGCCAGTAAGGACATCTTGTCAAAGACGCAAAGAAGTTTTCTATAAAATGTTTGCCTGCCTTTCTGGAATGTTCTGCGGGGTATAAAAGGGCCGGAGGTTCGCCTACGGAGTCATTACCATATTCAGTTCAGTCACAGCAGCAGCCACGTGTAGACATGGCTCTCCGGAACTAAGAATAGAAATATTGCCGACGGTCGGCAGGAAGCCGCAACCAACATTTGACTTCTACGGAATTCAACCCTATCGACCGACGTTAGTCGGAAAGGTAATTTTTGCATAAATAGTTTTTTATTTTTTCCCTAGGATATCGAACTGGGTGACGGTGAAACGTAAGAAGCGCGCAACCGCGCCGCTTGAAGATGACGCCACGGAAGACATCGACACCGTGGAGAAGGAGGAACAACCGGCCACGAGCGCTACGGAACGGAACGATCCAGCAGCGAGGATCCAGTTCCTGATGGCACACATCCAGCGCCAGAACCTGACGATCCTGGAACTTCGAAAGTAGGTGGACCAAATGGAGAGTACTCCATCTACTTCTCAGCCTGACCACAGCGCACCGTGCACTTCCAAGACTACGTCAGCGAACACGCCACCGCGAGTACCGCCGACAACAGCACAAACACGACGAATCTACCACCCGCATCAAGCAATAAGAAAGTGCGAATTCCGTCCATCATCTTGTGTGAGGACGAGGCAGTACTGTCCGCCATTATCTCGGAGCACCTCGAGCCGCTCCCGGATAACTATACACTGAAGAAAAGTGGCACTAAAACCAAAGTGCTCTAGAACTTACTAAGTGAGTTCAACGAGACAAGAGACTATCTAGCAAGAAAGGAACAGAGCTTCCTCTCATACACCCCGAAGAGCTTGAAACCGGCGAATATGGCTACCCGGAGTTTGCACAGGTTCCATCCGAGAACCGACGTGATGACCGCCATCGCGCAGGCCGGCTTATCCGAGGCCACAGACGTCAGAGAGTACGCGATGACACGCTCTCTACGAGAAAATCATTCGAAACAAGGAGGCGACGCAGTGTAACAACTGCATCGGCCACGCTGCGGTCACTTGCAGCATGCCCTCTAGGTGAGTGAAGTGCGTCACTTCACACGTGCCGGGCAAATGCCTTAAGACCCAGGACTGATGACTTGTTGGTATAACTTCCGCGCCTGGTACGGTTGCTCCCTGTAATTGTCTAGAACCAGGTTTCCTTTTTCCGTCTGTGAAATCGCTTCTCCGGTCGACGGAGTTCGTGATAAGTCTTTGCGCGTGTCCGCGTTCTTCGAGAATGCAACATTAGTCGGTATGCACCATTCTTCCATTCGTTGCTAGCTTACATTCATCATCAAACTAGTCGTTCCAGCTTTTTTTGTGGCGGTGGCCAAGTATGTTTCTGGCCGTATCCATGATAACGTTCTTCAGGTTGCTGTAACGATAATTTGTTGATGCTTCATCTCCAGGATCTCTGTTGACTGCGGTTATTGCGGCACCCATTTCCCTCTTATAGGTGTCTCGGAGTGATGTGTTGTAGATGGCTTCAGTATTCACTCTCACCTGATTGTCAGAGGGGATTGTAGGTGGTGTTGTTATTCGAGCTCGGAGCACCATGCTAACGAGATACTGAGCCGAGTTTATTTTGGCCCTCCTATATGTTCTGACATTCATCAAGGGTGAGAGGTGACGGCGTTCAATCAGCAGCAGCAGCAATCAGAGGCTCATGTATGTTTGTGGACCGGTTTCCGCGCAAACCAGGTACTTCCAACAATCATTTCATGCGATACTGCTAACTGAATAATCCGCAGTCCGTTATCATTGGTTTGCCTATGTAAGCGATGGGAGCCAACGTATCGCCTGAATACAGTCTCCCTCCCTACTTGACTGTTGAAATCACCAAGTATGATTTTGGTATCATACTTGGGATAGGCTTCGAGGGTCCGCTCAACTACCTCGTAGAAGGTATCCTTCTCCGACTCTGCAGCCTCCTTTGTAGGGGCGTGAACATTAATGAGGTCTGTATTTCTACACTTGCCTCAAAAACGCTAAGTGCCTAGCCTTTCGCTTATATTTTCAAAGCCGATAACAGCAGGTTTCATTTTTTGGCTGACTAAGAAACCTGTGTCCGGATAGCTGAGTGGTTAGAGCACAAGGCTGTCGTGCGGAAGGTCGCGGTTCAAATCTCACTGGTGACAGTGGAATTTGTATCGTGATTTGACGTCGGATACCAGTCGACTCTGCTGTGAATGAGTACCTGAGTCAAATCAGGGTAATAATCTCGGGCGAGCGCAATGTTGACCACATTGCCTCCTAGTGTACCGTTACGGTCTTGAATGAAGTGCTCTAACACACTTCAAGGCCTAGATCCAATATGGATTGTTGCGCCAACGATTATTATTATTATTATTATTAAGAAACCTACTCCGAGCACTTGGTTTACTGGATGACCGCTATAATATATAGTGTAGCAGCTCTTCTCCAGGAAACCGATCCCTGTTCACCGCATCACTTGCAATGCTATTACATCAGCCTTATATTGGGACAGGGTATCGGCTAGGTGCTCAGCCGCATTGAGTGTGTGCAGGGAGCGTTCCATGAGAAAATGCATAAATCGTTAATCCGTTGTCGTTGCTGGGTTCGTCGTTGTAAAATCTATCCTGCCCGAGGCTTCTGTCGCCTGCAACCTGGAGGACCAGGTGGTACGTTTTGTCCCATTTTTAGGCGCGGGAGACTCGCCTTCATCTCCTTTTTCACTCCCAGCGATTACCGGGTGGAGGCGGAGATAGGGTTTGGTAGTAGAGCTGTTAGTGTTGGTTCAGTAGTCATTTCCCCGGTTTTATGCTCCATCGGGGTACCGATCCACGTTTCGCCCTACCTTTTCATCGCCGAAGGGGGGATCGCAGGTAAGCATTTCGTCTTAGTTTTTAGCCATTTATATATCAATTACTCGAGACCGATATATGCATATGCTAATGAAGCTTTGGGGTAATGTCTAATTCAGATAGATATATTAATAATAATAATAATCCATATTGGATCAGGGCCTTGAAGTGTGTTAGAGCACTTCATTCAAGACCGTAACGGAATACTACAGTACACTGTACGCGGCAATGTGGTGAGCCTTTTGCAGTTGTTTTCATTTTGAATCCCACAAAATCCTTTCGGTATTTTATTTGTAAATACCTAGACTTCAAAAAATGCTAAAAAATGATTTTTCGAAAGTGTTGAAAACATTGCCTTGAGATAGCTACCAACTTTTTGGTTTCTCCGGGTGGGTGACTGAATGTAATTAGTAACGCTACAATTTAAATTTTTTTATACTTGGGAAGTCCTCTGGATTTTCAGTGGACATTATTGAGGTTCTGTAGAAAATAGAGAAATTAATTGCAGTTATGAGTACAGTATTTTAAGCCATGAGTTCATGAAAACAAACGGCATAGATTGATGGGATTAGAATTGAAAATGGAAAATTCTGAAATTGCAAAACCTACATAATTGCAATAATTCTCTTGGAAACAAGGAGACTAATTCTTCAAAATTTCATGCAAGATTTGAGATTTGAATAAGAGATTCATTCATTCATTCATAACCAACACTTTTTTTCACCTGATAAAATGGCTCAGATTGATACAGAACTTTGTCTTGTCAGAAGTCGCATTTTATGTTTTGTGAATTTTCTGCTATTAGAAAAATAAGCATAATCATACATTGGCATCATATCCTCAATTTAACACAAATAAATTGAAATTTAGAGACAAAATCGTCACTTTTGATCTAAGTGCACTTAATCTTGGTGATAAAAATCTATCTTATCTTGATCAAGTACGTACTTATCTACATCAGAGAGCGTCTATCGATTTTCTAATTACCATTCGGCAAATCCAGATAACTGCTTCAAACTTAGCCACTTCATTTCCCTAATATACTGTGAAGGGACTTTGAGTAACTCATATTGAGCCATAGCTGTCGTCGTCGAAGTCTAAGAAGATGGCTCCAGACAAGAAGTTTTGAAGGAACAAAAGCACTGATTGGAAGGATCTGATAGAATGCCATTGTACCACGCATAACCGATTTTTTTCATTCAGTGTTACATTCAATAAAAAAAGACAGCCGCTATAAAATTCCAGACGAACAGATAAATGCATCTAAAGTTTGTCTGAATTGTTTGATCGATCGAAACATACAAATTTCCATAAACTAGACATAAACATAATAAGCCGAAACTAGTAGAAACCCCATTAAAGTTGTGTTCGCTGCTATCATTTTGCTGGCAACCCTGAGTCCAGTCATAGCGCTGGAACTCAAACATTGAATCGTCTTCGCGGACAGAAAAAAAGGCAACTTTTCCCATCGAAGTAGCTGTTCAAACTTTTTTAATGAACAATCCATCGACCACATTGAACCACTTTTGTCGCTTGTATCTGGTCGGGAAAGTTAAATTGTCGAGTCATGGCAGTGATTTATTAGGGCACCCTGTTTCTGTCCTTCGCCGGTATCATTCAATCCAAGCAGTAAGTACACCCTCGTTTATTACTTGGCAATTCGTTTAATCTCGACCAGTGGTCTCGAAGAATGGTTTCTCCAATAAGGGTTTATTTCAATCAGGAAGTACAATCTCCTTACAAAATAAAAAACGTATTATTCAATAAAGAGGTTCCGGCGAGCAAATCCTAAGAGTCTTCTCCAGCATTGAGGGATAGCACGACGAGAAGAGGTTTGTTATGATACTTCTCATCCATAATTTCCCTTTCATTCTCCATTTTCCTCAAAAATGCGTACATGCCCCCAGCGTTGGCGTAATAAGCGAACAGTACTCCTCCTTTTCGTTTTCATATCCTCCAAGGTTTTTCGTTGTCCAGGAAATAAATAAAAATCTTTTCAGAAGTTTATGGAATTGAATTACGTTCGGGATTGTTAAGGAAGTCCTTTGTGGAAAGCGGGTTAGATGAGGAATGCTTCTATGAATAGGGAAGTGGCTGCTGCTTTCGGATTATGAAAACGTATTCGATGGTATTCCCTGATGTAACCACATCATTGATGCAGTTCATCAGCTTCGAGTTTGTTTCCGATAGTCCGTTAGGAATTTGCAAACGTGCTACGGTTCTCAGGGGTTAGTTACATATTTTAGAATATTACTTCGAATTTTCATTACTTTCATTGTACAAGTTATGAAAAGAAACAGTCTGGCAACTATATAGGAGCAGAAAACTACATAGCATAAGTGTCTGAGTATCTCCGTTTTTGTCGTAGAGTCGCACTGGGAATGTTTGTATGTATGGCACCTAATGAGATATTCTCGTTGTAGAGAAACTTATTTTCTGAATGCGGATATGCTCGGACGAAGTTAGTTTCCAGGTTTTGTCTCTACACTAGCACATTTCATTGAGATGACAGTGTTGAAACATTGGAAACACTCCAAAGTGAACAACGCCGTCTTTGAGGAAAAAAACTTTGAAGAAAAGTTCTCTTTACCTAAAAACGATTTAGATCAAAACTAAATATTTGAAACGCCTCGTTCATCGAGAAACTATAGTTAACTGGTGGACTATAACTAATAGAAAGACATACCAGTGCTTCTAGAAGGTAGTGCAACTTCCGCTGACAGTATTACGACTATTACTAATTGAATTAATTTAGGTTAATAGGGGCGATACAAAACGAGCCAGATTAACTCCAAAAGCCAGCGGTTGTCGGCATTGTCACCTTAGAAGATTTTCGTGACTCCATAAGACAAGTCGAGTGACCGCTTGATTCATTTCTTGGGTGTCGAGAAAAACGCCTACTCGACACAAAGACCTGAAAACGACCATATAGTCTTTTAGGGTGTTCCCAATGGTAAGGTAGGCGAATTGTAGGTAGCGAGAGGTATCATGGAGGTAAAGAATTTGGGCTACGCGGTCATAAGTGCGGTTCTTTAATTGAAATACTTAGCTTTGGAATGCTGATATGCAAATTAAAGTCCATGAGAAGAAACACACGGGTCTATTGGCAAATTTATAAGAATGTCAACAGTGAACCCAAAAAGCAATAACTGCTACACGAGTGGCCCATTACCGACGTCTTTCTGATAAACTGGACTCACAACGGCAAAAGCGTACACTACATAGTGCGCGGAGGGTATCGACCAGTTCTGTTGTGTTAACGTCAAGAACATATTTTCCTTCCCGACCAACAAGCCACAAGCAAGCAGATTTCAACGGAAGAATTGCTTCATTCGTCGCCTTCACAAGCACTCTATTTGGAGCAGTTCCATCTGCCAGCGCTACAGATGGTGAGAAAGTAATCGAATGAATAAAATAGGGAAAGCAATAGAACCTGATGACAGCGCAGCTGAGCTCTGGAAAGTGGGGAGCTTAAATCCAACACTCTGTTTTACTGAATTCTTCAATTGTGTTATTGAGGAGGGTGCGACACCATCTGTCTAGCAAGAAAGCACGACTGTTGCAATATGGAAAACGGAAGGCATTCTAGCAGAGCTTTCAAATTACCAGCCAATTTGGAAATAACCGTTAAGCAGGCCCATTCTGTCAAGTACTCATGGACAAACTCCATTAGAAGGGATGGCTCTCTCTTCATTACATTTCCAGTATCTGGCATCTAGTAATCTTTGCAACACCACTTACTGGAATGACCGATTTATGCAGCATGGTCGCAGACTAGCGGAATTTATGACGGCCGACTCCACTGAAGTAGGCACTATCACTGTCAGTGGCACCTTCTCAGAAATGAATGATTGAAATATCTCGGTTCAACACTATCAGCCAATGATGAATTGCGTTATTAAATTGGATGGATGAAGTGGCGTTTCCCAACTGGCGTTCATTTTGATTGGCGCATCAACGAACGTCTGATTTCTAAAATCTATCGCAGTCGTCCTCTCCGGTTTTGAGTTTTGGCCCAAAAGACAAAAAAACAGTCCTATCGGTAGTGTAGACAACGATATTGCGCTGGAGGGGTGACGTAACATGCCTTGATCACGTCCGAGATGAAGAGATCAGGGATAGTTAAGGGGTTGAACCGGACATACAATCCGCGTTGACGAGAATTCACTTGCTAAATGTTGAAGTCGGTGGGAAGCCACCAAACGTTTTACACGCCTGTTAGTGATTTGAGAGCTTCGTGACTAAATCCAGATTAGACCTATGATCAATACGATCCGATCCTTTTTCTGAATGGGACGAGGCTGAAGAAGAAGCAGAACTCTGGAAGAATATTTTCGCTGTAGTGACGTCATTGCAGTCGGGTGACGCAGCAGTGTATGAGTGCTGTTGTAAGGAGGCGGATAGATCTCCGCGACTGTTAATTCATACTTTGCTGAATGACGGTAGCGGTATTAGCTGATGTAATTTAAAACTTTCGGCGTTCAAGAGACGAATCTTGACTTCATCGAATATATCGTTTTTTTTAACGTTTTGTGTGAAACAAAACCGTGTTAGGATCGAGTCGATGTCTGTCTGTCCGTCTGTCTGTCTTTTTTTTCATTTGGCTGGGGGAAATTCATCATGGATACGCATCTGGAATCTAGGGCACGCATGCCGGACTCTTACCGACGAGAACCTCCCATATTTTCTCTGCACTCTCCCCGCGGGACCTTCGTTCCGGTATTGCTTCGCGCGCCTGTTCAGATTTTAGCTATTCACTCTAAACGAGCTGCTACCGCTTTGCGTGGCGTTAATTGCAGTAGCTTCCCTACTATGTCCCCGCTGTACTTCTGCTGCTTTTAGTTGCTGGTGGATTCGTTTCACTATTGCAACTACCGCGTTCCATGTTGTATTTGATTGCACCATGTACCTTATCAGATTTTCCACCGTTAAACGGATAGTTAGTTTCGGCTGTACCTTCACACGTAGAACAATCGGGCGATTCATCTAGACAGAACCTATAGAGGCAACTCTTGTATCCACCGTGTCCGGTTAAGAATTGAGTCAGATCGTAACTCGTCTCACTGTGGTTTCGCATAGACCAAATGCTGCTGGGATAAGCCTCTGTGTCCACCGGTCATTCTCCGCCTGGTCCCATGCTGTTTGTCATGCAGCCAATGACCGCAATCGCTCACTTTGCTTGTTTAGGCCGGCTTGCTGATTTTCGTACCGACGACTTGCCTCGTCAGTTAGAATATCTACCGGGATCATCCCCGCAATCACGCATGCTGCCTTATATGATGTTGTTCGGTAGGCGCAACATGTTCGGAGAGCGCTTAATCGATATGAAGCTTTGGTTTGTGTGGTCGACAACTTGCATTCTACATTGCAAGCTGGCTTGACCCGCGACTATCAACCTCTGACCATTTTGTGGATTATTATTTCAGTTCTCGTGAAGAGATATCCACGAACTCCAACAGCTGTTACTCTCTTACAAGGTCCCGCTCACTCACAGTACCGGATCCTCGTCGTCGGCAAGCACTTTTCTGTTGTGTTCTTGCTACAAACTCATCCTATAATTTGTTGCTATCAATGTCTGCCATAAGGCTGGTGTAGCAATCTTTAATGCGTATCTGGTTTACCATATTACTACCAGATATTCATATTGTAGGGTGTAATTGCACAGTAGGTGACTGAGACTACTCGCATGGGAGCAGCCGCCCCTCTCACCTGGATATAGTAAGAGAGTCCAATGTCAAGGCGCAGCTGCATTTCACTAGAGACAGTCCGATGTTAAGGGATTAAATATAGTTTCCAAAAAACTACAAACAACATAAGAAGGAAGCCTCAAAGAAGTCCTCTGAAAACTTAAAAAAGAGTTTAAGGAGATTCCAAGAGGATCCACAGACGTCATCTGAATAAATCTTGGAAAATCTTAAGAGTTCGGGAGCCCGACTGCTTTCAGAAGGGCTGCCTTACATAGTCTGTAAGGCCCACGACTCTAGGTAAATTAGGGAGGAGGAGTAGACACCCCAGTAGGACATCAGCCACTCTGCGCCTGATGACTTCATGATTACGGTCTCAATGTTATGAGTGGAAACCAATGTTAAAAGCTCAGAAAAAGAACCAACACCGAGAATCCAACACACAACCCGCAGAAACTTTCACCATGATTCTCAGCGAATTCTCAACAAGGAGAAAAACGTAAGATTACCGTTTAAGCAAAAATTGGAAAAACAGGCATATGGCTAATATGACCAGGATCTATCATGGTACAATGATGAAGGTCATTACCATGAGGAAAGTTAATAAGGCGAGGTTGTACTCTCGGTATTATATCGGAGTACCTCAGGGGGAAACAAGTCCCAACTAACGACTCAAACAATATGTTCTCATCGACCGTAAAGGTAAATCATCATAAAACTATGTCCTGGTAAACAGTGTAATTCCCCGACGCCTCCGACTTGGAGCCAGACAGACAACCCCACAAGACAAATGACAAAAAAGGAAACTATGCCAATGGATAGGAATAGTAAGACTACTTCGGACATAAGTAATAAGCTCAAGATGAGAAGCAGGAAGATGGCAAATTATCAACAAAAGGAGTGATGATCAGCCATAAACTAAAAAATGCAAGGAGAGTAATGGTGGTAGAGAATACTCTATCTTGCTAAATACGTATGTGATAAAAAGACAAAAAAAGGTGATATTTAAGGGAATAAATAGGTAATAATTTATGCCATAATGGTGCAATATTAGGTGGGATGTGTGTTACAATGACTACACTGCCTTTTGTACGAGACGTTTTTCCTTAAATTAGTTAGTTCCGCGGAATTTTAATCAAAATCAATTGACCGAGATGAAATAAGTATACCTGTAAATACCGCGAGTTATGACTTTCGATAAAAACAACATTAGAAGTTAGTTAGTCATCCCCTGAGCCAATCTATTTAATTCTAATTAATATGTGCTAATGGCTGTCGACACGTTGTGCATGCCCGCCATTGAACTAATTCCTATGTTTTAAACTATATCTGCTCTGGAGGAAGTATTGGCAGATCAGATAAGGCAGATCATTGCATCATTGGGATATGTTGGATGCATGGGGATCTTAGAAGACTTTCCTCCTTATTTGGGTTTTGAGACCTATTGGGAGCGCCTATATGCACATTTCGTCCATTCCCAGTGGACTCTTCAGTAGACTTTGTATGATTCCAGCTAAAGACATTCTAAAAGGTATTCTACTTCTGTATATTTCCTATCTGGTTAATAGTTCTTTCCTATCCTTGTTATCATTGTTCCCTACCTACTTGCGCAGCTAAACTATCATTATTTGTGAGACCCACCCTTCCTATGGTTGGACTCCTATGTTTATGATGATTTCCCTCAATGCAAGAGGAAAACTTCTAAACCAGGACTTTATGTTGGCTTCTTCTGGTGGGAGCATTAGCCACTTTTTAATGTGTCGCCGACGCCCGTACTGGTGCCGCGTATTCTGCCCAGTAAGCTTTAGGTGGGGTTTAAAGCTCAGCTTGGAGTCGTATATCACCCCCACGTATTTCAGCGATAGCTGAGAGCTAACAACATGTGTCCCGATGCAAATTTCAACAGTTTTCTGTTTCCGCCGCTTTGTAAAGAGCACCAACTCCGTCTTGGATTCGGCAAGCACCAGCTTTTTTTTTTTTGTTGAGGAGGTGGAAATTTTCAAAAGACACTGGCCTTGGACACGCCAGCGTGTGGGATTCTTACCCACTAAAACCACCCCCGACTCCCCTAAGCACCTTGGAACCACCGTACGGTATTACATCACAGAGCGGAGTCAGCTCATTTGAGCTTAGTGCCCTTTCGTCGAAGTTAATCGCATCCCAGTCTTCCTGACATGCTAGCATTCTTCGCACCAGATTCTCTGGTACGGGCACCTTTCCTAGAGTTTCCCCTAGGTTCTTCCTTTCCTCCACAAACCTTAAACAGTGGAAGAATACATGCTCTGGGTCCTCTGGGACTCCATCGCAGTTTGATCAATCGGGTGAGGTATCTAGTTTAAACCTGAACCGGTACTGACGCTATCCTCCATGCCCCATAAGAAACTGATATTATTATTAATCTCTCCATGCTCTGTCTGCAACCACTCTTTGATGGCAGGGATGAATCTGTGTGTTCACTGACCCTTTCCCGAGCGTTCCCAACGCTTTTGCCATCTATTTAGAGATCTTTCCCTTTCGGCGTTCTTCGTCTGCGATAAAGGAGAGATAGACTTCGCATTATATATATTCGTCATCTCATCCGCCAAGATGTCAATGGGCATAATTCCAGAAATGACGAATGCTGCATCATCTGAGACAGTCCTAAATGCCGAGCACACCGTTCGGGCTATTCTTCTGTAGACTGAACTTAGTTTGTTAGCGTTAAATGTAACCTGCAATGCCTTTCCCCAAGCTGGAGCTGCATAGAGCAGAATCGAACTTACTACCCTAGCTATAAGCAACCTGGAATCATGCCGTGGCCCTCCCACGTTCGGCATCATTCTTGCCAAACCCAAGGCTGTACATGTGTTCCTTGAATAAACCTAAGGTTTATGGAGTAGGTATATCAGATTTATGATCAGTTAAAATTTAATAATAATAATTTAATGTGTCCGGATAGCTGAGTGGTTAGAGCGCAAGGCTGTCGTACGGAAGGTCGCGGTTCAAATCTCACTGGTGGCAGTGGAATTCGTATCGTGATTTGACGTCGGATACCAGTCGACTCAGCTGTGAATGAGTACCTGAGTCAAATCAGGGTAATAATCTCGGGCGAGCGCAATGCCGACCACATTGCCTCCTACAGTATACTGTAGTGTACCGTTACGGTCATGAATGAAGTGCTCTAACACACTTCAAGGCCCTGATCCAACATGGATTGTTGCGCCAACGACTATTATTATTATATTAAAATTTAATAACTAAAAATCAAATTCTACTTTTTTAATGCGTTTTTCTTGAAACTGCGTATTGAAAATCTGTTGCCACCACAGCCCAAAATCTAACCAAAGAAATTTTTTGAAATTTTCACGACTTATTCAGAGCATATTTCTACGGCCCACAAACTAAGATAATTGCGATTCATTTGGTAGTTTTTTGTTATTCTTTGAAGAAGACTCGATGAAACATCGAAAAATTATAAGAAAAAAGTTTAACACGGCACCAAAAATTTAGCTTTTGATATTTTTAAGAATCCTAATTATCCTTAGAGTTATAGTTAAACCCGCACGTTAAAATGTCGCTTACTTTTTTTAAGATGATCGCTGAGCCCTCTAGCGTGGAGATGCGTATATAAAATGTTTTGTATTTCAATAATGAGCTATGCTATCAGGCTGGAATTATTACGTATGCTCAAAATATTATTAAATATGTGGTGAAAAATTCATATTAGTATTTTTATCGAGTTATTCAGAAAAAATTCTAGAAACAGCGAAAAAAACTGCCTTGCCACGGGGTGACGTGAGATGCAGTAAATTCGCGCGAAATTGATGTTTGAACTGCTACAATTTTGACACTTATAACGGAATTTCCATGAATCTGAGGATGCGTATGGGCGACACCGTCATCTAGGCTGGTACCGTCGTACTTGTAGCGGGGTTTTCATAAGTTTATATATATATTTATATAAAAATTGTGAGGAAAATCTGCCCATTTAAAAACTATAACCACTTTCTTAATTTTTGTTAAATTTATCATATAAGGATCCTTCATCATATATTTACTTATTAGTTACAGTTTTCGATTTTGAGTGTCCCTTTTAAGTGTGTACTTCAGATTGTTCAAAAATATGAAAAAATAAACAAAAACAAAAGCAAGCACCGTTTTAGGTTTAATAAGGCTCTGAATTTAAATAAAAGAGAATTTTCTTCTAAGATCAATGAAGTATAAAACCAGTCAGGAAACCGGAAGTTGGACGTTTCAGGTATGAAAGATTTTGTGTATTTCTTATATAAAAATATTTGAGCGGACCTTTGTCCCATTAGAACGTAGCACGTAATATATGCATATATTATGTGAAAATACCCACTTTCCCGTGATATTGACATTCAACGTCTTGGATTCGCACAGAAGCGCCATCTTCGCCCTATTATAACTTTGTTAGTAACAATGCGATTTCCACCAAATTTCGTCGCGCTAGGTTGAATTTTGCAGCCAATTACTAAAAATTATACTAATATATTACTATTATTTTTATTTGAACAGATATCTTTATGTAGGGAATTTCCGAGCCTAGGCACCATATAGCGGCATCCTCCTGTTTTTCTTAGATTTTTCAGTTGGGTAGTTTCTGAGAATGGCTCCGTGAAAGAAATGCTCACTTTCGACCCCCGCACTCCCCACGTTTCCAACAGATGTCAAAGCAAAGACCGGCATCGCAAAGTACTAATCTTTCATTTGATTTGGTGAAAAAATTGCACCCCAATTTTCATATCAAGTCGTTGTGTTGAAATAACCACAAAAATCGATTAAATGGTTGATTTTAAGCATGTTTAGTAAAAATTTTTCGTCCAAGTAGAAGTTTCCGAGTTATTCGTGTTCAAATATGTCGTTTTTCTTTGAAAAAAACGGTTTTTTCGCAAATAGCTCGAAAACTATGCACGCCATGTTGAAATGATGTTAAGCAGCAACAAAGCATACTAAATAGCAAAAAGAATGAATCTTTCTAGTTTTTTGTAGGTATGATATGGACAGAGTTGTAGCTCGTCAAACGTAAATTCGATGTCTAAAAAAAAAAATACTTTCAAGGTAAAATAACGTAAAATCAGCAAATTGGTGAAAATTGATCTAAAAAAATTTAGGATAAATCAATTTTTTTTTCTAAACTACGCATTCTATGTCCGCTAAATTTTTAGAATTTACTTCAAGGGGTTAAATACAGTGGATTCTCAAAGGATTCGACTTACTTTCAATTTATATGAGAAAACTAGTTTTTGTTTTTATTGATTTTTATATCAAAAATTCATAATGTAATCATTATTTTGATCACAGCTCCGTCATTATTTATCCGATTGACTTCTATCATACCTCATTTGAAAGGCCTTTCTAGCCACTTTAAAATGCATACTGTGGGGTCTATTTTAATGCACATAAATCTACTTTCAGCTCATAAAATTGCCGAAGACTGATTCCTTCATGTACTACCCTTAACCAATTGCTGTATCGAACCAGCAGCGAAATTAATTAAAATTTATGAAGCGATAAAACGTACATTTAACATCCACTATGCGCTTCAAGGTTTTTCATATGTATTGTTGCAAAGTCACGGCCTCAGCGCTCTTTACTTTATAATATCCAACCACTGACGTACTGCAATCAATATCATCTCAGCCATATCCTCTTATCAACAAAACAAAATCGAACTGCTAGCAGCCATCCCTAATTCAGTTGAAATCATCTCAGGAGACTGCTGGGATATTGAAAAGACTTAAACGTTTTCGTTAGAGCCACTATCAAGAAATATAATAATTCACTTCCAATCAAATTACTCCCTGTGGTAAAATAAACATTAATGGTAGCCGCGCTGCGTCAGATTTTGTTTTTTCTTAGGGAAATTTCATCCTTGCTGACGAGCAGGAAACTAGGAAGGAAATCACTTTTACTCTATTGACATGGAAGATTGATAGCAGCAATAATCGACTTATGGATAGGGAAGTGACTTCTGCCTCGTTAAATCATGTCCCTCGGGACAGCTTATTGAAACTTGCAGCGCCTACACTTGAGTTTTCATATCTCCATTCATCATCAACGCAGTATGCTAATAGAAATGTCACCGGTATGATGTTTTGAAGGACATTTTGCTTTTTTCATTAAAATCTGAAAACCCAGCTTGATTTTGTCAATTGAGAAAGAGCCAATATTCGCACAGTTTCGGGTAATCAATTGCTTTGATATGTACAGAGACGCTCATACAGTGACGAATATATGTGAATGAAATGGATCTTATAAATATTTCTTTCTTTTTCGGGTGAAATGTCACGGATCTAGGGAGGGGTTTTTTTCTTGGCTGACCGGTTGTGAACATCTAATCAGGTTGGCTTCATCCGAGTCAACAATAGGTTTAGGAGTTTTCCTCTGAATATGAGTGACGAAAGACGTGGTGAGATCGTGCGATTACAAATTATGTATAATAATATAAAATTGATGGTGCAACACAATTGTTCAATTTAAACCTTGAGGCAATGTGGTGAGCATGGCGCTAACCTGATATTATTCACAGCTGAGTTTATGTTTGGCATACAGTCGAGATATAAATCCTTCAACACTCAGCAAGATTGGAACCACTACCTTACATTGCAACAACTTAAATATGCATGCAAGGGCTTGGACCCTACATATTCAATATAATCCTCTTTTGAGATGCAATTATCGTTCAGTAGTAAGAAACCTTCTATACTGTGCAATCGACCAGAGAACAGCAGCACCAAGAGCGCTTTTATTTCTGCCGTAATTAAATTGTGGCTACGTCTCAAAGTAGCCCCATGTGACTTGGCTAGATACGTAGGGACGCTGCTGGTCAGGGTGATCACTATTATACAAATTCCACAATGCATGTTTAACAATCCTTAGCTGTGCGAGCCTAGCCAGTTGCTATGCAGGGGACTTCTGGTGGGAACGTCAATGCGGAAAACTGCAAGGTGAATAAAACCTTATTAACGTTAGCTTACTGTCTGTCTGTCTATCCGCATCGTCATCTATCTATTTGTCTGGCTGTCTCAAGCTCCTTTCACAGAAACGGTGGTACATACCGACACGCAATTTCGATGAAAGAATCGAACTGTGAACTTACGTGAATGCCACGAATGACATATTATACGTTGAGTTTCAGGGTCGCATCCTCAATCTATGCTTCTCTTGGCTCAGATGTACAATCAGGCGCGGTCTTTGGAAGTTCTGCCCAATCTCGGCATCCGTTGGCCATCAAATGCAGGATGCCCTTTATTAGCGTAAGTTCTGTGCGTTTAGGGGAAAATAGGGGAAGAGAAATTACCCAAATCAAAGAAATTCAATTTCTCTTCATGCTCATATATTCAAACAACAATAAGAAAAATAATAAAATAAAGTGGATGAAAGTAACAAAAATGTTATGAAATAAAAAAGATTAAATGAAATAAAACAAATCAAAACGAAATAGTACAAAAGAAATCTGTTGTAGCCGGTCCCAAGCCCGGTTGTGAAATGAAGAGGAATATATAGCTTCAGTCTGAATGCCTATCTGCTACCGCCACGTTTCTGGGGGGAGAGCAGATTACTCACTGAGGAAGCTATCACCATACCTGGCAATTAGGTATAAAACGCAAATCCAAAAATGAAGAGAGGGAGAACCTTAACGTTTGATAAGAATAACCGGCGGAAGTCGTCTGACTTTGTACCTGCTGGCTCGGGGTTACACAATGGACAACATGATTTCAAAACCGCTAATCGTAGGGTTATTGAAAGTCTAGCCCCGACGATGGCTTGGAGCAGGCTCTGTGACTCAAACATAATCTGGTTCAAACCATTCTGAAATACACCATTCTGCATACGTGCTCGATGTTTCGGGAAGTTGTCAATGGATTATTCCATTAACCTACCAGTGGGCACCACCGACAGAGCTCTTATAAATTTGTAAGTAGGTAGGAACATCCGAGCTTAAATGCTACGCGCTTAATGTTAGTATTAGGTAAAATCCGGCATTGTGACAACTAGGGATTAGAAGAAATCAAAATAAAATAAATCGGAAATAATATAATATAAATATATCAGCAAAAGGTTGATCACTATAGAAATGTAACATTTTGTCCTTTTCCATACAATACAGAAAATTATGTCTACAGTTTTCGTATGTGAACCTTTCTCAAACATTCGTCTTTATAACATATATTTATGATTCAGAAGAACTTCGTTGGCAATAACAATTATCTTAAAAGAATAACATGGATTACTTAAACGTGTTCACTTCTTCCGTTTTCCGTAGTTTCAAAATGGACGACTTCTTTGAATTCATCATTATCAATGGCGCAACAATCGGTATCCGATCTAGGCCTGCCTTAATAAGGAACTCCAGACATCCCGGTTTTGCGCCGAGGTCCACCAATTCGATATCCCTAAAAGTTGTCTGGCGTCCTGGCCTACGCTATCGCTCCAGGGTCTGCCTCGTCTTCTTTTCTACCATAGATATTGCCCTCATAGACTTTCCGGGTGGGATCATCCTCATCCATACGGATTAAGTGACCCGCCCACCATAACCTATGCAGCCGGATTTTATCCACAACCGGACGGTTATGGTATCGCTCATCGATTTCGTCATTGTGTAGGCTACGGAATCGTCCATCCTCATGTAGGGTGCCAAAAATTCTTCGGAGGATTCTTCTCTCGAACGCGGCCAAGAGTTCGCAATTTTTCCTGCTAAGAACCCAAGTTTCCAAGGAATACATGAGGACTGGCAAGAATATTGTCTTGTACAGTAAGAGCTTTGACTCTATGGTGAGACGTTTCGAGCCGAACAGTTTTTGTAAGCTGAAATTGGCTCTGTTGGCTGACAACAACCGTGCGGGGATTTCATCATCGTAGCTGTAGGAGAAATTATCAACGGCCTCAAAGTTGTATTCTCCTATCCTTATTCTTCCTGTTTGACCAGTGCGGTTTGATGTTGTTGGTTGGTTCGTCTTCGGTGCTTACGTTGCCACCATATATTTTGCCTTGCCTTCATTGATGTGGAGCCCAAGATCTCGCGCCGATTGCCGCCTGCTCGATCTGGTTGAAGGCAGTTTGTTCATTTCGGGTGGTTCTTCCCATGATGTCGATATCATCAGCATAGGCCAGTAGTTGGGTGGATTTAAAGAGGATCGTACGTCTTGCATTTACATGAGCATCACGGATCACTTTCTTGAGGGCCAGGTTAAAGAGGACGCATGATAGGGCATCCCCTTGTCGAAGACCGTTGTTGACGTCGAATGGTCTTGAGAGTGATCCTGCTGTTTTTATCTGGCCTCGCACATTGGTCAGGGTCAACTTAGCCAGTCCTATTAGTTTCGTTGGGATACCGAATTCCCTCATGGCCACGTACAGTTTTCTCCTGGCCATGCTATCATAGGCGGCTTTAAAGTCCATAAATAGATGGTGCAACTGTTGTCCATATTCCAACAGTTTTTCCATCGTTTGCCGCAGAGAGAAAATCTGATCTGTTGCTGATTTTCCTGGAGTGAAGCCTTTTTGGTATGGACCAATGATGTTCTGGGTGTATGGGGCTATCCGGCCTAGCAAGATAGCGGAGAATATCTTATAGATGGTACTCAGCAACGTGATACCTCTATAATTGCTGCACTGTCTGATATCTCCCTTTTTATATATGAGAGAGATAATGCCTCGTTGCCAATCGTCAGGGATTGATCCGCTGTCCCATACCTTGATCACAAGTTGATGAACCACTTGGTGTAACTGGTCGCCTCCATATTTAACCAATCCGGTTGTAATTCCATCGGCTCCTGGCGATTTTTTAGCCGATGAATTGCACGGACTGTTTCTCCTAAACTTGATGGTGGTAGTATTTGTCCGTCGTCTTCAGTTGGCTGGACCTCCAACTCGCCGATGTTCTGGTTGTTCAGTAGCTCATCAAAGTACCCAACCCAACCCCCCAACCCAACCCAATATGCCCATTCTGTCGGAAATCAGATTTCTCTCCTTGTCTCGGCAGGATGAGCATCGAGGTGAATAAGGCTTCATGCTGCTGACTTGTTGGTAAAACATCCGCACCTGGTGCGGTTGCTCCCTGTACTTTTCTAGTTCACAGACTTGTTGGTTCTCCCAGGCTTCCTTTTTCCGTCTGTGAAGTCGCTTCTCCGCTCGACGGAGTTCGTGATAAGTCTCTGCGCGTGCCCGCGTTCTTTGAGAATGCAACCTTGTTCGGTATGCGGCATTCTTCCGTTCCGTTGCTAGCTTACATTCATCGTCAAACCAGCCGTTCCGACTCCTTTTGTGGCTGGAGCC
Source organism: Hermetia illucens (assembly GCF_905115235.1). Classification (NCBI taxonomy): domain Eukaryota; kingdom Metazoa; phylum Arthropoda; class Insecta; order Diptera; family Stratiomyidae; genus Hermetia; species Hermetia illucens. The sequence goes on along the minus strand of NC_051852.1, from coordinate 81,712,062 downwards.
AAGTATGTTTGTGGCCGTATCAATGATAACGTTCTTCCGGTGGTTGTGAAGATGATTTGTTGAGGCTTCATCTCCAGGTCCTCTGTTGACTACGGTTATTACGGCATCCATTTCCCTCGTATAGGTGTCGCGGAGGGCTGTGTTGTGGATGGCTTCAGTGTTAACTCTCACCTGATTGTCAGAGGGAATTCTAGGTGGTATTGTTATTCGAGCTCGGAGCACCATGCCAACGAGATAGTGATCCGAGTCTATTTTGGCCCCCCTATATGTTCTGATATTCATCAAGGCTGAGAGGTGGCGGCGTTCAATCAACACAAGGTCAATTTGGTTGAAAGTGGTCCCGTCTGGAGAGGCCCACGTATGTTTGTGGACCGCTTTCCGCGCAAACCAGGTACTTCCAACAACCATTTCGTGCGACCCTGCTCTATTTTGGTGTAAGTTATGGGAGCCAACGTATCGCCTGAATACGGGCTCCTTCCCTACCTGGCTGTTAAAATCCCCAAGTATGATTTTGATATCATATCTGGGACGAGCTTCGAGGGTTCGTTCTACTGCCTCGTAGAAGTTATCTTTCTCCGACTCTGCAATCTCGTCTGTAGGGGCATGGACGTTAATGAGGCATATATTTCTAACGCTTCATCTCTCTATCAGCTTCATCTCTGTACAGGGAGCGCACGTTCCATGAGAAGATGCGCAAATCGTTAATCCGTTGTCGTTGCCGGGTTCGTCGTTGTAATCTCCACCCAGTCGGAAGCTCCTGTTGTGGCTTCGTAACAAGTTGTTTTCTGTGTCAGCCCTACCCAGCCTCCAACCTGGAGGACCAGTTGGTACAATTTGTCCAGTTTTTAGGCACGTGAGACTCGCCTTCATTCTTCCCTCCCTCCCTTCCCTCCCAGCGATCACCACGTGGAGGTGGAGATAGGGTTTAGTAGTAGAGCTGTTGGTATTGGTTCAGCAGGCATTTCTCAGGTTTTATGCTCCATCGTAGGTACCAATCCACGTTTCGCCCTGGGACCTATACTACCCTTTGACCACCTCTTTGAAATACTTTACGTAAATTATTTCTGTGTATAAGAAAAGAGTTTAAGGCTGATGCGAACAGTCTGTATCTTCCTGAAAGAAAAAACAAGTCGGAAGCCGTGGAGCATTGTTCCAGCACAAAGCTTGTCATAAGATCAGTTTGGTTGGTTTGTTTGGTCGGGCTTCGTTCAGCAGTAGATTTAGAAGTTGTTTTTGAATGTACGTAACAAAAGAGTGGCGCTCATTATTTAACGGCCGTTTGTCTTCGCATGCTTATTACGTCCGGCGCTTCTCGCAAAACCTATATGATCCAATATTTGGGGAGCTATTTTGCTAGTCAGATATCGTTTGCAACCCGCCCAAAAATATCGATGAGTATTGCTCCGAGTTTGTCAGCCACGTCCTGAAGGAGCGTCACTAAAACTGGGTAACCGCCGAGTCGTGGAAGCGGATCAATCAACGGAGGGTTTCAAATCTCATCTGATCATTTCGAGTGATGACGAGAATAAGACCTTGACCTCTGATTTTATCACTGCGCTTGTCAAGATAGCAGATGCTACCACAGATCGCAATGATTTCGGAACAGTATACCCCATCACGAAAGAACAAGAATAAGCGGCCACACACCTTACGACGCTCCTGTAATTGATGCTAAGCTAAAATTTTACCACGGTTCCTGAGGGTAGGACCGCCGAGCAATTTCTACAGATGTGCTACTCCGACTTATATGGAAATCCTATGAAGCCGAGACGTTTCTCAGAGAGCGAAAGATAGGGATGAACGTTAAGAATCTAGAACAAGTCGGAATACCGGAAGCTCGCGCTTCGGGTATAAAGGTTTTGTGTTCATCTTATGGAAGAAACTTCAACGCACATTTTTCTGTCCATATATAGCTGCAAATCCAACATAATCCTTCATATTTTTCCAAACTACGAGACATACGTACATATTGCAGCCATAGATATCACGCTCAGCCTAAACAAACAAACTGCTTATTACCGAATACTGTAGACATATATGCACGTATATAAATTGATCGTACCCATATTTCCAATTTACTTCTTATATCTAACTGAATTAGGCACTACCGGCAAAGTTCATTAGCACGCATATATTATATACCTACATACACACATGTCTGGCTGACAAATAACTAAAAAACTAAAACAAAATAATTCTCTGCGACCCAATTCATAAGAACTCATTTCGTTGTGGTATTGACGAATTGATATGTGATGATGACGTCATGCAGGTTGTAGAGTGCACGAAATTCACGAAAAATTGTAAAGTTTCACCCCCTATAACTTTGTTAATAATTGTTGGATTTTCTTCAAACTTGACCAAACTGTGCATTATATTCTTCGTTACAGGCATGCCAAATTTTGTACTTCTGAGATGAACATAAGGGGGGTGCCGGGTAAATTTCTAAAATGTGGAAATATACTATTATTAACTTTATTTGTGCAGATATCGGAACCGGATATATTTTGAGGCCTAGATTTCGTAGAGATGCACCACTGTGATTTTTTTCAGATTTTTCGGTTGGATAGGTTCTGAGAACGAGACCTGTTACACTTTTTGTGGGTCATATTTTGAACCCTCACTCCCCTATGTTTCATCTAATATCAAATATTGAACCAGATTCGAAAAGTACTAATTGAGACCTTTCATTTGATACCCTACATGGCTACATTCTGTGAAAAAAAATTTGCACCCTCCATTCACATTGTTTCACACAAAACCTTAAAAAGGTATTCGTTTTGAGTGTGAAAATTAGAAGGCGTGCTCTCTGTCGTTGCAAAAATAACATTTCAGAAACTTAATTGACCGAGAGCAGGGAGGTTTTCGTTCCGGATCCTCTTGAATTGACTATGTGAACGACCAACGGATCATTTCAGAACAATACGCGGAGTTTAGATCTTTCGCTTCACTTTCTCTTCGTTTAAACTTTCGATACTGTAAACATGGGGTGTATCTAGCATGCTCCACAGAGGATAGGCATTCCGGAGAAAGTTGTTATCAGAGCGGTTTGAGTTAAAATTTCAGAGGAATTTAACAGAGTCCATCAGGGTTGTATCTTGTCCCAAATAATATTTCCTCTTGTTCTCGGTGATGTTCTTCATGCTGCCTTGTTGGAATGATATGGAGGGCTTCAATGGTGATGACATCTTTCTACGAACACCTCGACTATACTGATGACATCTTTTTACTCTCCCTTCCAGTTTTAGACTTAAGCCAAATGACTCTGGAAAAAGGGGCAAGTAGGTATGAACTGAATACTATAAAAACCAAGATTCTCAGCCTGATGGATCAAGGTACTCTTGCCTATCCGCATTAATTAGCGAAACATCGAACGCGTTAGATCACCTATATTGTCTAAAAGCTGAAAATCCAATTATCTCAATATCAAATTATGGCAGTAGAGGAGTAGTGCAAGCGTTTCGGAAAGTCCTCGAGGGAGATTAAGCGCATTTCAGCGAAGCGTGAACGATTACGAGTAGGTGTTGTTTAGACGTTACGCCTCATTAAGGGATGAATAGCAACCATACAAAACATCATATGTTTATACAATGTCAGCATCACAGTAAAGTGAATAGTCGAACCTACTTAATACATATGGGCTTCGAGTTTATTGCTAATGGAGCCATCGAAAATCGAAATATTTTCAGGTGAAAAATCCAAGCCAGAAATGCTGAGTTTTTGGTTTCCGACATTTGGGGTTATATGTTAATTTTATAATAGTTGATGAAATGCTGTAAATGTTTGTAGATGTGAGTAACATATCATCATCATCATCAACGGCGCAACAACCAGTATCAGGTCTAGGCCTGCCCTAATAAGGAATTCCAGACATTACGGTTTTGCGCCGAGATCCACCAATTCGATATCCCTAAAAGCTGTCTGGTGTCCTGACCTAAGCCATCGCTTCACCTCAGGCAGAGTCTGCCTCGTCTTCTTTTCCGACTATAGATATTGCCCTTATAGACTTTCCGGGCTAGATCATCCTCATCCATACGGATGTGACTAACTTATGCACAAATTAAATAATAATAAATAATATAAAATTAATAATTTAAAATTAAATTCCGCTTTTTCAGGTCTTATCAAAATTGCTTTTCTGCTTATCTGCCTAGGTCACATGTAGAAACCATAAACTCGCATACCCAAAAAGCACAAGTCATATGTTCATTAAATGTCAACATCATATAAAAGTGAATATCTTGCTCTAATACATGTACATCACGAGCTTTCTACAAGTGGAACTACAAGTGGTCCAAACGTTCCTACATAAAAATTCCACCGAACCATGGATTTTCAGGTTGGCTTGTTTTAAAATTCCAGGATATTTACCCTACGATCAAAGAGTACCGCAAACTCTTAATATAAAAAAACCGCGCATAGCAGAACCGGTTACTTTCGGCATTTTAAGGTTTTGTGTGTGGGATATCTAATGAAAGGGATTAATTAGTACTTTCCAAATTGGAAACATTGATATTGAGCAGAACATAGGGGATTGAGGGCTCAAAATGTGAGCCCCAAAAAGTGGAAAAGGCCTCTATTGTACCAAAAAATCTGAAAAAATCACAATGATGGACCTATATGAAATCTGGGCCCTTCCCACATATGTGTACGAATATGTTCGTATGCTTTTGTGCACGAAGTAAAGAGGAAATATTGAGATGTTTTCGATCAGTTGTGTACATATATGGTCATTATTATGTAAATACATTTTGAAATTTGGGAGTAAATGAAGAATTCTTTGCTATGTACATACTAACTGGAAAACGCGCATAGAAAATTCCTCATTTAAAATACACACAATACCTTTACAGCTGAAGCTCCTGAAGAGGATTAGCCACGTTCTGGATGGATGGACGTTCGTCAAACACGGACGGAATCCTAAACAAATCGGGAAGCCGGAAGCTGGGCGCTTCAGGTATGAAAGGTTTTGTTTGCTTCTTCTGTGAGTATATTTGAGTGAAGAACTATCCCATTTGCACGTAGCCCGTTATGTATATGCTTTTAGCATATCTGAATGAATACCCAGTTTAGTGTGATAATTATAATCAGTGCAGTAAATTTACACGGTAAAATCAACTTTGAGCTAGTGTAACTTTGTTACTAATAGTATGATTTTGATCAGACTTGGGGATAATATGCTTGATATTATTATATATATTTTAGACTATTACCAACTTTTATAACTCTGGGATAAACTTAAGGGGTATTTTACCCAATTTCCCCAAAAATATGGTAATATACTAATATTAACTTCATTTGAGCAGATATCGGTATGGAGAGTAGGCCTGAGGCCTGAGCAGCATATAGAGGCAGCTTCAGATTCAGATTTGGTTGGGTAGTTTCTGTTGTTTTTCGGTTGGGTGGTTTCTGAGAATGGGTCCGGTAAAGAAATCATCACTTTCCACCCCTCCCATTCCCCGCCTTTCTAACAAATATCAAAACTAAGACCGGCATCGAAAAGTACTAATCGAGACCTTTTACTTGGTACCCCACAGGACTATATTCGGTAAAAAAATTTTGTAGACCCTCTTTTACATGTATGAGGACCCCCTAAGTCTCAACGTATAAGGATATCACTTACTGCATGTCTGGGGGTCCAAAGTGCCCATCTTCTCACCAAATTTCGTGCCAATCGGTATAGCCGTTTCTGAGAAAAGTGCTTGTGACAGACAGACAGACATTGAACCGATTTTAATAAGGTTTTGTTTTGCAAACAAAAATGAAAAAAATGGTATTCGAAAATCATACCAGCCTAAAGGAGATTGCTAGTGAACTTGGCATTGCATATGGAACCGAAGCACATTGTAGTATAAATACTGCGTATGAAACGTGTCACATCCCGGTTCGTCACAACAGATCAGAATTTCATGCAAAAATAACATCGAAACTAAAATTGACTTAGAATACAGCAAAGGCCACCTTGTCAACAATGAGCGAACTAGTTTTCGCTCTGGATCCTGCTGTGTCGACTATATTTGTACCCTTGATACACTGTTTGGTAATGTGCGAAGTTAAAATAATCACTCCTTCTGTGTTCTATCGATTTTGAGAAGGAGTTTTTCTTACGATTACAAGTGAATTTTTTTGAAGTGATCCAGCCAATAGAGGCATTTTGAAACTAGAAACTAAAAGCTGTTATCATAATGACATATGATGGCATAAAATATCGGATACTGCATGGATGTAAAATCCAAGGTCGAAAAAGAGGAGTCCGAAGCAAAATGCGGCAAGGCGGCATTCTGCAATCGATACTATTTGTTTAGGTTTCCGGTGACTTTTTCATGCTGCTTTGGCTGGAAAACACGCGTATACACTTATTCCATGCTTGTTTTCTTACTGAGCCATGGTCCTGACCTGAATTGAGGTGGAATAATTTGTATATTTTTGGATATGTGGCTCATATTGTTGTCACACTATGCTTAATGAGGGGTTTGCCAACAATAATGTATACCAAACTTGAAGAGTGGCTATTTGCCGACGTGACTCCCAGCAGAACTTTTCTATACATCAGTTTACAACAAATGGTATTCAGTATGGTATGCCGAGGTATGTTGAAAACTCCAAGACTACAGTTCATTGCATCTTTGAGTGGGATATGATGGACTTCGTCGGCGGGAGTTTTCCTTGTTCAGTTAACTTTTCTGAAACTGTTCCAGACAGCTTCGGTCTATCGTTTATTTTTATTTTTCATGTTTTACTCTGTCCTCCAGGAGAATATCACAAATCGAGCAAGAGTAAATGGGTGGAACTTAAATACGGTGCGGGAATTCATGAACGTTCAATAAACATGAATTTTCTCAAGGCTGCGTTATCGCTTAGCTAAAATATTCTTGAAATGCGTTAGAAATCCCTCGAAAGCTTCGTTAACAATAAAAAGCTTTCCTGACAATGCAATCACAGGGGAAAAAATCGCCCAATAAAAACTCAAGCCTAAAGCCTCCCGGGGCCAAACTAAATTTTTAAGGTTTAATAGAGTTATGAATCACTCTTTCCCGTGCGTTTACAATTTCGTGTGTTCGTCACGCCAATTGCCCGCTCCGTTGCAGAACTCCATCGCCAGTTGAAATCAAAGGAGGTTTCAGTGACGAATAAGGCATCCCGGTTTTGCGCCGAGGTCCACCAATTCGAGATCCTTAACAACTATCTGGCGTCCTACGCCATCGTTCCTTCTCAGGCAGGGTCTGTCTCATCTTCTTTTTTTTAACATAAATATTGCCCTTGCAAACTTTTCGGCAGCAACCTATTGAGCCGGATTTTATCCATAATCTGATGGTCGTGGTATTGGTCATAGCATTCGTAGTTAAGTAGGCTACGGAAGCGTCTATCCTCATGTAGGGGTCAAAAATTCTTCGGAGGATTCTTCTCTGGAACGCGACCAAGGATTCGCAATTCTTCTTGCTAAGAACTCAAGTTTCCGAGGAATACATGAGGACTGGCAAGACCATTGTCTTGTACAGTAAGAGCTTTGACCTTATGGTGAGACGTTTCGGGCGGAACAGTTTTTGTAAACTGAAATAGGTTCTGTTGGCAACCAACAACCGTGCGCCCATTTAATTGTCATAGCTCTTGTCGGTTGTGATTTTCGACCCTAGATAAGAGAAATTATCAACAATCTTGAAGTTGTAGTTTCCTGTCTTTATTCTTCCGGTTTTACCAGCGCGATTTGATGTTGTTGTTTGGTTGGTTTTTGTTGCTGATCTAGATGAAGGCAGTTTGTACGTTTCGGGTTGTTCTCGCCGTGATGCCGATATCGTCAGCATAGGCCAGTAGTTGGGTGGACTTAAAGAGGATACTACTCCTCGCATTTACCTCAGCATCACGAATCACTTTTTCCAGGGCCAGGTTAAAGAAAACGCGTAAAAGGACATCCCCTTATCTTATACCGTTGTTGATATCGAATGGTCTCGGGACTGATCCTGCATCTTTCGTCTCGTCTCGTACATTGGGCAGGATCAGGCTAGTCAGTTTTATCAATTCCGTCGGGATACAGAATTCTCTCCTGGTCGTGTACATTTTTATGCTGGCAATGCTATCAGCTTTGAAATCGATGAAAAGATGTTGCAACTGATGTTCATATTCCAACAGTTTTTCCATCGCTTGCCGCAGAGAGAAAATCCGATCCGTTGTTGATTTGCCTGGTATGCGCCAATAATATATTGGGCTGTAGCAGAATATCTTATATATGGTACTCAGCAACGTGGTACCTCTATAATTGCTGCACTGTGTGATATCTCCCTTTTTATGTATGGGACAGATAATGCCTCGTTGCCAGTCGTCAGTTATTGATTCCCTGCCCGACATTTTGAGCATCAGTTGATGAACCGCTTGGTGTAATTGGTGGCCTCGAATTGATTGAATAGCAGTTCGGCTGTAATTCCATCGGCTACTGGCAATTTATGATTTTTAAGCCGATGAATTGTACGGACTGTTTCTTCTGCGCTTGGTGGTGACAGTACGACGGACAAACCGTCGTCTTCAATTGGCGGAACCTCCAAATCGTCGATGTTCTAGTTGTTGAGCAGCTCATTAAAATACTCGTACATCGTGGTGGAACTATGTAGTCCTTCTGCGCTTTCCAATTCCCGGAATACAAAAAACCTTTTCGTATGATACTTTAATGCATATGTAAATTTTGTATAAATCAGGAAACATAAATTTACAAATATACAATTCGCGAGAATTAATAAAACTAAATGGATGCGTATGAAGCTTGTAGATTCTAGGCCATTGCTGCTCCCTAAATTGATTGGCCTGGAGTTCGGCACCTTGGCTGCTCCGACTTTCCTTAGACCCGTATAGATAGAAAGCAACAAAAAGAGGCGAGGGCCGGAGGGGGCACAAATACGACCCTTGGGAACTATCAGTGGACTGGTAACATCATAATACGCAAAGCTGTTCTAGTCCGCGGTAGAGACCGGGATAACTCTGTCCTGCATTAGTAGCTCCTGTTCTCCTTCCAGTTTGCTTTCCCACGCTTTAATGCGTAACTCGCGGCCTCTAATCTAAATCCGTGAATTTTTCTGGCAGATAGGTAGGTAAAAATTCCCGATTCTATGGTGAAACCACAATCAAATCAATTCAAGTGAAAATTTGCGACTATCGAGGTCACCGAATTAGGTTAATCGATGCTACCCTAGCGTGGAGATTGCTGTGTCCCGAAGTAGGCTTTGGCGACAACAGAAATAATGAATGCTGCCCATATATGCCCAAGCTTATGCGACTGATAAGGTTGTGCTCGCCGTCGAGACCTCGGAATGATGTGTGATTTGATTGGTTAGCAACTCAGACAGGACTTTCCGTAAATCCAAATGAAACCATCATCATATTATTTACAAAAAGAAGGAAAATGAATACTCTTTGCCTTCCGAAGATGAAGGGAATAACAGTCCACCTCTCCGAAGAAGCGAACAAGCTCGGAATTATTCTAGATAGGAAGCTTCTTTGGAACAAACATGTAGAGGGAAAGATGGAACGGGCACTCATAGCCTATTGGCTGTGTATATGGACCTTTGCCACGATATGGAGACTTAGTCCTAAGATAGTAATGTGCATATATGTTGCTATCGTTAGGCCGACGCATTTGTGATATTGTGGGTTTAAGTGAAGTAAAAGTGCTTTTGCGAGACCTGTTTTACATTTCCGTTTGTTTGTTCGAATTGAGCACAATATTTATGTCTTTAGTATGTATGCACATATATTTTAGAGTTTGGCAATATATGAAGGAATATTTTGCATTCTTAACTATATATATACCTTAATTCTTTATGGGCACTGTAAATTCTCAAAGAACCTCAAGGTTTGATTTTTTTGCTGGGCCTCCCAAAGAAGATGGTTTTAAAAGGGTGCCTCACTCAGTCTAATGGTTGAAGTCCAGTTCTGGTAGGGCTGTAACAACAATTCTTCGAATCCCACTTTGAAACTTTGTGTAAACATTTTTTAACTAACGATAGTATATATAGCTATCGACTAAAAAATAATAAACAAGTCGGAATACCGGAAGCTCGCGCTTCGGGTATAAAGGTTTTGTCTTTATCTTGTGTAAGAAACTTCAACGAAAATTTTTCTATCCGTATATAACTAAAACTCCAACATATTCCTTTATATTTTTCTAAACTACGAGACATGCGTACATGTGAACTTCGAGTCGAACGGACGTGTTGCACGGACTTTTTATGGCGAATATTCTGAGTTTCCTTTTACCTTATTCTCTGAGCCTTTCCCTGAGTAACCTGGTGCTGTGCGTTGTGACAATACCTCGCGCAAGTGAAACGGTTAATTCTCGCGCTTCTAGTGTGCTTTCGAAGACTTAAAATTTTGTTCCGGAAACAATATTTTGCATTTAATTTTGTAATTACTGTTCCCCGGTCAAGTACCTTTGTTTCAAGTGCAACGATTTGCAAATAAATCAGACCTTTTTTGCATATCTTTAGGCGATCTTCGTTACTAATTCCTGTTTCTCTGTTGTCGAGGAGACAGAAAGTGTTACGTGGTACTGTGACAACAGACTTGCCTATTGTGCGCTTTACACTTTTTTCCGCTAATGAACTATACTGTTGCTGCTGCTAATGAACAGAGTGCACGTAATTTCAATTTCAATTGAACTACATATTACTGCGTTTGTAGATATTCGAACTAAATTTCCACCTAACGTTATCTATCGTTGTAACGCCTGCTGCGGTACTACGCTATCGGATGCAATTCAGCTACTGCATCAACATACGGCGACTTTGTCGTCGATTCTGCCTCGCAAGCTGCTGCTTCTTCGAGCACCAGCGTAGTCTCAGCTTCTGAGATGCCGCTGACTGGCTGTGCTTATACCTCGCCGGCGACTGCAGCCAACAAAACTGGCGCCATACCTAAGTCGCCCCGGTCGACTAATTCTAATTCTCTGCCTCTATCTGCCACGCACTATTCCAGTGTGTCCATAAAAGATGGTATCAACCCGATGACAAGTTCCCTACGCTGCATCGGATGCGCTACGAAGTTCTGGCGTTTATCCTACAGTCGCTGCATTAGCACCACCACACGCTTCTTCCGGTGTATCATCGACGCCCGGCACCGCTGAACCGACCTCATATCGTCCGAGTGGCCCCCAATTGAACGTCGCCTCGCCACCGAAACAGCTGTTCGTGTCAAGGCTAGCGTACTCCACTACGCCCGACGAAATTCTGGTCTATATCAGAAGCAAAACCAATTCAACTTTGTCACCTCTTTCCTGTGTGAAGCTGACGAAGGATGGCTCTCCTGACCGAGTGATAGCTTCCTTCAAAGCGCCGAACTTGAATGATTCCAATAACTATACGCTATTTTATCAAAATGTAAGGGGTCTAAGGACCAAGCTGTCTGATTTCAAACGGTCTGCCTTAGTATTCCAACATCATGTAATCTGCATTTCTGAAACCTGGCTGGATGACAGGATTTTAGATTCTGAGCTCCTCGAAGTTTACTCTGTCTTTCGTTGTGACAGAGACTGCGTTGCGCTTGGCAAGACAACTGGCGGAGGTGCCCTAATAGCTGTTAAGTCCCCTCTCCGGGACTAAATAATCTTTTCCGCCTCCTCCTCTTCCTCCTACAATTCTGTTACCATATGTGTCCTTCCGCCAAACGTATGTCCCTTTATCATATCGTGTGTATATTTTCCCTGCCTAAGCCCGCCTTCTGTGTACGAGGATTTCTTCGACAGATAAGCAGAGGCCCTAATCGTTTTGTTTCCCTCATTTCCTTTCATCCTCTGTGGGAATTTAATCTTCCTATGCTCTCCTGGCCCATTACTCCTGGCCTTGCCTCCCTCCCTAATAACTCGACCCACCCTTCCCTTCCTCTATCCACTTTCATGTACACCTGTAGCGCCCTCCAATTTAACCTTTCTAGAAACCACTTAGATCGCACTCTTGACCTTGTCCTCTCTAACCTTCCTGTACGTTACCTTTCCCAATCCCTTCATGCTCCGTCTTACGTTGCCCCTGAAGCCCATCACGCTGCTCTCTGTTCGGGTATCCCGACTCCACTCTCCTGTCGTTCGCAAGCCTACCAAGTTCAACTTTCGTAAGGCGAACTGCGAAGGTCTGAACTCAGCCCTGGCGTCAATCAACTGGGTCCCCCTCCCCTCTCTATTTACGTGTAACCAAGCACTCAACACTTTCTATACCATTTGATCTGATCTTCTTCTTTGTTACGATCCCTCTTCTCCTAAGTACTTACGCTCTTACCCCGTCTGGTTCACCACTGAAATTCACAAAAAACTACGTCAAAAAACATACTGCGAGAAAGAAGTTCTAGAAACGTTGCTACGTTTTTTCAAATCCCTTCGTTCCTCGGTCAAATCCTTAATACGTAAGTCCAGAAACGAATATTTGTCCAGCGTGGAGGACTCACTTAAGCGCGGAAAAATAAAACCTTTCTGGTCCCACATTCGCAACTCCCGCTGCCCTGCCAGTTATCCCCTCCGTCCATTAAATTCTCTGGCTTCTCAGCTAACTCCCTCCAACTATCTTGTGATTTACTATGCCGTTAGTTTTCGTCAGTCTATGTCCCTCCCCCCTTCCTCCGAATCCCTCCCGATAGTGGATGTAGCCTGCCCCACATCGCCTACCATTCCCCTTCTTACCCCTATCCTTGTCGAATACCTCATTGGCAGACTTGATGCCAATGTCAGACCTGGCTACGATGATCTTCCAAACCTCTTTTTGCTCAAAACTGGTAAGCCCATTTCCCTTCCCCATCTCTTATTTTCAACAAAAGTCTCGAAGAGAATCATTTTGCCAGCTTGTGGAAAGAGGCTCTCATTATCCCCATTCACAAAAGTCGCGATCGTTCGCTTGATGAGAATTACCGACCCATTTCCCTTCTCTCCTCCTGTTCCAAAATACTGGAAAGATATGTCAGCGACTGGCTGTCCGCCCACTTTGGCCAACACATAGTCAAAGAGCAACACGTAGGTGCACTGCCTGCAACCTGCTTGACTTTACCAACTTTGTCGTCAAATGTCTAAATTCACGGTAAGAAGTGCATACCATTTACGCGAAAGCCTTCGATACTGTAAATCACAAGATACTTCTATCCAAACTCTCGTCAATAAACGCTCGCATTCCACTTGTTTTATGGCTTGCCTCTTACCGTTCCAACCGATCTTGCCGCGTCTGTTTTGATGGCTACACTTCCCGCTCCTTCTCCTCCTCTTATGGCATCCTACAGGGGTCTATTCTGGGTCCTTTGCTATTTTTATTTTTTATTAACGACCTTCCTCCCCTCCTTACTTGTCTCTGTTTGCTCTATGCGGACGACTTTAAGCTGTTTTCCGCTATATCGTCGCCTATGGACTGTGTTTCCCTTCGGTCTAACCTGGGCACTCTGGTTCGTTGGTGCTCGACTAATGTCTATGTGCTACTCCCTAAAATCTTCACCCACTTCTTTCTCCTACTCGCTTAACAGACATTCCTTATCCTGCTTAAATTTCACTCAAGACCTAGGAGTCACTTTCGACAATAAGCTCCGCTTTGAAACCCATGCCTCGATGTCATCAATCAAAATTGTCAAGCTTTATTCTTCGTTCCTCCTCTGATTTTGACTCCATCCAACCCTCCTTAGCTCTTTTCAATTCCCTCGTGAGGAATACCCTCGAGTATTGCTCCGTGATCTGGTCACCCTCCCGCAACTGTGATTGTCTTGCCCTTGAAAATGTGCAACGTAAATTCAATCGTTCCCTCTTCTTTAAGAAAAGCTTCCCTCGTGTGGACTACCCTTCCCGCCTCCGCTTTCTGAACCTTTCCTTCCTACAACACCTATCTGGATCTATGCACATTCTTTAAACTTTCCTCGGGTCTAATGGACTGCTCCGCCGCTGACGAGATCACCCGCCGTCCTGCGTCTTATAACACACGTAGCGCAGACATCTTCAACGTGCCATTCGCAGAGCTCGAAGTCTACTTTCATTCCCCGATTCCCAGGCTTTTTAACTTCCCTACTTTAAGTAGTATTAAACGTAGGATGAGTTTTTTACTTTCTCCTCCTTCTGAGGACAATAATTAATTGGAATTTTCTCTGTTTGTTGGCTGTTAATTAAATAAATAAATAAATATTACAGCCATAGATATTATCCTTACCCTAAACGAACAAACTGCCTATTTCCGAATGCTTCTGAGTATGCACATATATACATAAATTGATCGTACCCATATTTCGGATTTACTTCGTGGACAGTAGCATTGATTTAATACGGCTGGTTTAATGTACAAATATATCTATCTGAATTAGACAATACTTGCAAACTTATATATACCTACATACCCACCTGTCTGTTTGGGGTAATTGATATTCATATACAAATGACTAAAAAACTAAAACAAAATAATTCTTCCCTACTCCATTCATACGAACTCCCTTCGGTGTAGTATTGACGGATTGATATATGATGATGACGTCATACAGGTTGTAGAGTGCACGAAATTCACAAAAAAATGGCAAAGTTTTACCCCTTTAACGTTGTTAATAATAGTTAGATTTTCTTCAAACTTGACCAAATTGTGCATTATGTTATCCCTTACACCCATGTCAAATTTTGTACTTCTAGAATGGTTGCCGGGTAAATTTCTAAAATGGGAAAATATACTATTATTAACCTTATTTGTACAGATATCGGAACCGGATGTATTTTGAGGCCTGGATTTCGTACACTACTGTGATTTTTTTCAGACTTTTCGGTTGGATAGGTTTTGAGAACGAGACCTGTTTCACCTTTTGATGATCATATTTTGAGCCTTCACTCCCCTACGTTTCACTCGATATCAAATATAGAACCAGTTTCGGAAAGTACTAATACCGCTTAAACTTAACACAGAGTGGCGCCATGTAAAGGGAAGAACAGATTACACGCTCTCACCAATTTTCGTGACAATTGGTCCAGCCGTTTCCGAATAAATCGGGTGTGACAGACAGACAGACTGACGGGCAGACAGACTCGGTTCTAATATGGTTCTGTTTCACACAAAACCTTAAAAAATGAATCGAAATCTCTATAATGCGAACAATTTTTCCTGACAAAAAAAGAATGCAACTTAGATAAGTCTTACTGTACATATGTATAATATGTACCTGTAATGTCTGGTACGTCGTTGGTCCATTGAAAATTCTATTTTTCAGTTGGCATATTTATATTTAGCGAACTGCACATAACTTGCTTTTAACTTAGTGATTCCTCGTAGCACGGCCGACTTCTAACTCCCTTTTATATTTCATCTTTAAATAGCCATTCAATGAAATTGATATTTTTAAAATATCCCCGAAATTTCAGGTCAGTTATTATGTAATTGAACAAACGGTTCGTCGAAGTTATGTGACTGGCGACAACGGGAAATAGCAAGTAATGGTTAACACAGCAATTCGGCTTGAAGTTGAACCTTGAAGTGTGTTTTAGGACTTAATTTCCTTAACAGCACGTGGTAGATAAATATTGTATGGTCAGTATTGCTCCCGGGCATTATTATCTGATTTGATTTGGTTTAGGAAAAGGTAGGTATATCGCATTCAACTTCTGTCTACACATAATTTTTCCATTTAAGGGGGTCATCCCGTGTGTCGGGTTGGAGAAATCGATTTTTTTTGCATGAATTGTATCTATATATAGTGGAAAATATGTGGGCAAAGGGATTTTCCGATATTCCTAGTCCTTCAGAAATAACAGGGTTAAACAGGTAAGGAGTTTGCAGCCGCGGCTAGAGTACTCGATGAGAAAGAGCATCGAACCTTTTTTTACCTGTTAGTTTTTTACCTGAGCCTTATAAATTTGAACACAGGTATAAATATAAAAAGATGGAAAACCAATCAATTGTCTAAACTTATTTGCTGTTTGGAATAAAAAGAATAATCCAGTCTAAAGTGAGCACTGAAAGGCGTTCAAGTTATACTCAGTTATATTTTGTTGTAAGTATTGTGCTGTTTGTGTAATCAGTGATATTTTTAAATGGATCGTACGAAGGGAGATCGCTTTAACCTTCAACGTCATGCTCGCACTAAAAAACAAGTATTTCATTGGAATCGATAGTTATCAGAGAAGAAAAAGGACTTCGCATCAACATCAGCAAAGAAACTTTTAGCAAGCATGAACATGGATGTTCCAATTGCGACAAGTTTTGTATATTGTATATTGGATTTTGCTGGAGTTTTCTCCGGTATTTCTGCAAATTTCTGCAAATAATAAAATATACGTAGTAGTAAAAAAGGAATACGTAGGACATGTCGAGAAAAGAATGGGAACGCGGCTTAGAAATGCAAAGAAGAATCACAAAGGCATTGGGGGAAAAGGGACTGGAAAACTTACTGATAAGGACCTCACTACATTTTCTGGGCTGGCTATTCGTCGACACGCAAATTCGATAGCAGGAATGAAGCAAGAAATTTGGGAAACTTTCGTCCATAAATGTTCTACAGACGAAAATCCTCAGCATCAAAATTGTCCAACAGGCGAGGACAGTTGGTGCAAATGGCGCAAAGCGGAAGCTAAAGGAGAGCTGGATAGTTTTCACCACGAGAAGGCACCTTTGACTGAAGAAGTTCAAACAGTCATCAAACCAATCTAAGAAGATTTGTCACGAGATGATCTCTTGAACAGATGTTTAGGAGCAGAGACCCAGAATAACAATGAGTCGTTAAATGCATTGATCTGAACTTTCGCTCCTGAACACCTTCATTCTGGGGCCAAGGTCGTAGAAATAGCCACTTTTCTGGCTGTAATTATTTTCAATGAAGGATTCAATGGCATTCTCAAAATCCTAGTGACAATGTGATGTCAAGTTGGTCACATATATCAGGTTTATGCCGACCGCCGTAATGAAGCGCGAATTTGGTGGTCCGAACGACGATCGACTGACCTCGCTAAAAGAGCCACAATTGACACCAGAGAGCAACAATCGGCCTTACAGGACTTTTTTGACGAAATGGAGGGTGCTCTCTATGGACCAGGTATAGCAGATTAATGGTGAGCTAAAATTTTACTGTTGATAATCACAATTAAATTTTCAAATGCGTTTTTCTCGAAACTGCATCTTGAAAATCGGCTGCCACCATAGCTCAAAATTCATCCAACCAAATTCTTTGAAATTTTCACGGCTTCTTTAGTACATATTTCTACGGTCCGCAAACTAGGATAATTGCAATCGGAAGGGTAGTTTTTTTTTTATTCATAAAAAAAGCCGTAAAAAAACACCAAAATCCAAAAAATGAAGTTTAAAAGCCCACCAAAAATGTACCTTTTAATATTTTCTAATTATCCTAGTTTGCGGACCGTGGAATATTGTCCACATTAAAATGCCGTTTAGTTTTTTCCCTCAGATGAACACAGCGCCCTCCAGCGTGGCAGCAGAAAAACACCTTTTTTTTGGAGATAGGTGCATAAATTAACACCTATTCCGAAAATTAGCTACGAAATCAAGCTGAAAAATTTATCACTTATACTAGATCAATAAACATATGCTGAAAAAATCACGTTTCTATCTTTATCCAGTCCTTCAAAATAATTTTTCAAAGAAGGGCAAAAAAAACGGTCTTCACACCGGATGACCCCCTTGAGGTTAAGAATTTCAGCTTGCAATTGGTATTAATCTACGATATTAGGAAGTTTGTATAATTAAAACAGTTTAATTTGAGGATCGTTTTCGCTTTCCCATCTACGAACCTCCGATCATGGATGCAACCATAATTATGGCGCATCTCCATACAGATAGTTCAGCTTATTGCGTTGTAACGAAGTCGGTAAACAAGAGCATGTCAACAAGTTCTACATTGGAATACGTGTGATATGATCCATATTGGTCAACAGTTCGGATTTTTTGCATATCCCCGTCCTGGCGGTTGATTATAGTCTGCGCGGATTCCCACTCCAATGATTGCGTCTGTCCTAGATTATTGCTGTTTACGCTAATTATACCATTATTATTCAAGGACTTATAACACCGAAGAGAGACAAGCGAACGTACCTTAATAGAAAATGTTTACTATATTTTAAGGATGAACAGCTGAAATAATTTGTTTAATGTCTCTGTGGAATTTGACCTCGTTTCGAAAGCATTTCTTCATCAGTTCCGAACACAGCCATTATTATGGCATAACATTTTCAAAATTTGCATTATATTTAATTAAGTTTAGTATCTTATATAGCAATTCGCTACACTATATGCTTGGAAATTGTGCATCAATTTGAAAAATATGTACTTCTGAATATAGCAGACAGGATAATGTTTGAAGGAATCGAAAAGAAGAGAACTTTTAAAACAAAATTTTCTAACAAAAGGCGTAGACAATCCTAGTCCTTGAATGACTGTAATTTTCTGCAACGATGGCATCTTATCATCACAGTCTCACCTTCCACGTACCGTTGCCCATTGAACATGATTCAAGCCAGAAAACTTCAAATAGGTATTTCCCTGCTCATCATTCTGCTTGCTCCCGGAGAAGTATAATCCTCTTTCCCTTCTCGAAGCAAGGCTCATGCACAGAGCAATTATCCTGAAAGTGAACCTCATGGGATGCGCTGAATATGACATTATTGCAAAGTAAAACAAAAGAGCATCCCTAAAATGAGGAGAATTTATGATGTTTTCAAGATGTAGACAGTCGCTCAGCCGTGCATAACATTACATTGTTTTGCGCTAGGAAGCAGTCAGTAACCGCCCCTCTACGTTTCGTTTAACTTTCCTCTGGTTACATAAGACGCCGAATGGGAGTTGTTTGTATGTGCGTTTGTGTCAGCCACTCGGCTTTAAAGCTCTTCTAAGCGAAGCCAATCCAGTAAACTAAGAACCATATTTAGATATGTATGTACTTCGAGTCTGCAGCACTTGAGGATTCTGCAATCATCCTTGCATTCATTACATACTCTTGAGTAGACGTAAACTCCAACAAGTACCCAGGGAATAGCCTACATCATACAAGTTACGGCTAGGCCCTTTGTTATTAATATTATCCCTAACTGGTGCATATGTATGGGCTGAATGGAATGGCGAAATTATCAATGATGTAATAGAGAATAATTCAATACTAGGATCAATCGTCAAGTGGATAAAGCACACATATTAATTAGCTTCAAAGGTGGGAGCATGTTTGTGCAATCTACTGCTTAATGATCTCTGCACAATAAGCTTTCCCAGAGGATATTTGCATGAGAGCACATAAAGCTGGCAACTGATATCCGATCAAAATATATATACATTTATGTATGTATGTATTTGGCAATCACAAAAGTGAAAATTATCTAGCTCCTGACTAACTCAGTGCACACTTGTGAATACATACATTAGCCATTATACGATTTGTTACGGGTTCTGATACTATTAAGCCTGACGGTCTTTATAGCCTAGAAAGTTCGGTTTTCCTTCGGTGCGTGCTCGGAACGAATTGCGTAACCAAATTAGACGAGAATTACAAATGTAACCTAGTGCAACCCCGTGCCCCTCAACCCCTCCGGAGAACAATAGATGCAATACCATTTAATAGTATGTTACTCATATCGTGTCCAATTTGTAAGTAATGTTTGAACAAAATTTCGCTAAGTGTATGGGAAATGCAATTGCACAACGCAACGTTGCGCATCGGTTCGTTGGGCAAATTGTTTGACAGTGTATGGGGCCTATAGGATACCAAACAAAAAGCACCTTTCCGAACAAGCCTACCTTTAATCATTATAATCAACGGCGCAACAACCGGTATACGGAGCCCAAGTATGGACCTGCAAACGTCCGATTTTGGCCAACGCACACCAATTCGATATTCATAAAAGTAGTAAGCGTTCGTTATAGGGCCCATACACTGTCAAACAAATTGCGCAACGGGGCGATGCGCAACGTTACGTTGTGCAATTGCATTTCCCATACACATTAGTTACAGGTTGATTAAAAGGGTATTGTATCTATCTGTATTGTTATCGGGAGGGGTAGGAGGGTAAGGGGGTGGAGTCCTCTCTAGCCTCCCTTCCACATTGGGGCCATATTTACTCTAACAGCTTAACTGTAACTGCCGTCATTTTAAGAGAAATAGAACGCAGGAATATTTTTTTCCTTCTATATATCCTCTTTACACTCTTACTGTCCGGGGATATGGTTGGCAAACTCAACTTTACCATGATAATATAAAAATACCCCCATTAGACGGAGGGAATTTGAGAGAGAGGACATCCTTTATCACAGTAGCCGCTGTCCTTTAACGAGGTTAGAAAAAGAAAACCTTTCTCTCCATTCCGCCCTGCTCGCGGGTTAACCTTGAGAATTCAACTTGGTCATTAGGATGTAAAAGGAACCCCACTTTGAATGGCCATAACTTTGTAAGGGCGATGAGCGCATCGAGTTCCTTTCTCTCCTTTCCACCCCCTCCGGGGATGAGGTTGAAATTCTACCTTTATGAAAATTATATTTCAGCGGTCGGATTCTCTGCGGAGTATACTTATAGTAAGGATGTAGGTTACCACTAAGTTATACTTCAGCGTAAGGATTTGACTGAGAATCTTGCAGACGGAATTATGACGATTAGTCTACACGGTACTGTTCAACATCTTGCAGAACTGGAGTTGGTGATTGAGAAGTCGTGAAGAATGTACCGTTTATAATTTTTTGTTGAGAGCAAAGCATCCTGAATTGAAGTTAGGAATGCTTTGGTCTCACAGAATAGTATACCATTAGTCAACCACTGGTTGGAGGCTTCTATGTCAATGCCTGGCAATAACAAATGTTTGATATGACCTCCGTGAATGGGTTTCTCTTTCCACATGTCGATCTTCTGTTGGACTGAAGTAACATTCGACATGGGATGCCATTCTCTGCTTTTCAAGTTCAAACAAGATAATTTATAATCTGTCATGACAGCAGCTTGATGTTTTCGGCTAAAGGATTGTTTCTCAAAGAAAAACTCACGAGCAGAATGCACTTGATTGTAGTGCAATCCCCGATGACGCGTGATAGTCATCAATCTCTCTGTAGTTCTGTTGTGCATATTGTTGTTTTTAAGAACTACCCCTACCCGTCTATTGACAGATTCTAAATCGTTATTACTCCACTGTATCACACCGAAACTATAAAGAAGGACGGGAATGGTGAACAGCTCAGTTTTAATGACAAGATTCAGACCCGCGCAAATCACCCCAGAAACTTAGATTTAATTATTGCCACAGCAGGCGTTGTTGCTTACAATATGCCGAGGTATTTGTACACGTCGTCCGAATCCGTACCTTCAATTTGGATGTTATTTTGGCTGTATCCTTGGTTGTCGGTGTGTTTTCCCCGAACAATCGTTTTTATGCGACATTTTTCCAAACCCAACTGCATGCCGATATCCCTGCTGAACTGGATGATGATGTCCAGCAAGGAACGAAGTTGGTTCTCGTCTTTGGCATACAATTTGATGTAATCAATATACATTAAATGGTTTAATGTACATTTCGACAATATGCCATGTTTGACTTGGAACCCGTATTTGCTTTCATGCAAAAGATGGGATAGCGGATTCAAAGCCAAACAAAACCACAGTGAGCTTAGAGAGTCGCCTTGGAAAATGCCACGCCTGATTGGTATCTCTCCTGATGTTTGTGAGGATACCGATAGCATCGTGCTCCAATTCTTCATTACTGTTCTGAGGAGAAGAATGACATTCGGGTTGATTTTGTACAAGCGTAACACTTGTAGTAACCACGAATGTGATATGGAGTCAAAGGCAGATTTATAATCGATGTAGGTTATCGAGATATTTCCTTTCTGATGGACAGCCTGCTTTACAGCTACCGTATCGATTATAAGCTGTTCTACAGCCTCGGGAGCCTTGTGCGCATCCGTTTTGCTCTTCAGCTATCAATTTATGAACATCAAGATATTTTGAGATGTTTATGCGCAGAACTGAATTGGTAATTGGTCGACATTTTGAAGAGCAAGAGGCACCCTGTTCCTTGGGGATGAGAAAAGTTACTCCCTTGGTGATCGGCAATCATCTGTTTAATTTGATTTACCAATATCATGTGAGTGCTCTTGAACCGCTTCAGCTAGAAGTTGTGAATCTTGTCAACTCCGGCGCCTTGTCAAGGGCTATTTCTACGTCGACTTCAGTTATGTTAGGCATGGTCATTTCGGGGGGGGACTCACATTAACGCATAAGGTGTGGGAGCCACGCTGCTTCTAAATTGCAACGGCCTGATCCAGATCGAGGTTATTTGCCCTACCTAACTTGATGAGATTTTCATAAAATGACCGTTGGTTTTGGAACAACAAGGTGTTGTCTGTCCTTCCCTGAAAGCCTTTTTGATACAGCAAATTTCTGCTTCAGCACCTCGATGATTTCTTCGATTGGCACATCATTGGAGAAATGGCAGTTTCCAATTATGTTCGCAACGCATCTGCGCACTCTTGGTGATGAATTTCTAAAAAGTGTTACGTGACACGGCCAATCTCCTTTCTCAACTTTTCGACTCTTTTATTGAGCCGAAATACCCAGAACGGTAAAGTCCTCCTGCACATACCTCTGTTATTCGCTCGAGGATGTTGATTATGGAGGCGAATAACAGTGGCAGCTGCAACGTAGATCAGGCTGTGAACCTCTGTAGTAGTAATCTCGCTAGCCAAATGATCAGCAAAAATTCTGTCAACGGCAGCAATGATTTTAGTAGTTGCCGAAGTAAACTTTAGTTTTGGGATCCTTGGCCTAGCGTCTGGGAGAATCTCAGCATATTCTGTGAATGCGACCTGGAATGCGGACAAATCCTCATTATAAATTGAGTTCCCAGTTACTAAACTTCTCCTGACTACAGGGTTCATGGAATACCTTACAGGGGAAGTACTTGTGTTACTCCTTTGACTAGTCCGGTAATTTGATGACTTCAGACCGAGCTCAAGTGAAACCTCTTGGAAGATTTGTTGCCTACTTGATAGGAAAAATCGGTTGTGATTTACTATCACCCGGTACTGGTTGACGACGTTCTGTTCCGCAACATGACTTAGTTCCGGAAATCGGGTTATAAACGCGTCATGTAGTCGGTGTCTGTACCCTGATGGATTTCGATCCAAATCCGTGACACGGTAATAGGCGCGGACGATAAATTCATTGAGTTGCTTCGTTCAAACCAGTGTCTTCCGTCCCTGATGGATGACGGCATAACCGCCAAAATATCCAAGGGCAAGAGCGGCTCTGATGTTGTTGAGCGACTCTTAACCATGTTGGGTACTGTCTTCGAGCCCCTGGGGTCCCATAAAAAGAATTTGAAATATTATCCCCAATTTTATTCCAACGAGTGTTGGGGAGGCAGTCAACCCTGCAACAGAGCCCCAATGTTGCAATGCCCCATGGTTACCTCCAAAAGGTAGGGAAGGTAATTGGAGGGGAGTCGCTGAAGTACAGTATAACGTCACTGCAATTTATTCGATAGGCGCGTCTATTCCTTCACCCCGGATTACGGATTTGTTAAGAAGGTTTACCCCCCTGAAAGCGAAGAATAGGTAAGGGAGGATGAACACAAAGGAAAACGTTCTGCTTGTCCGCGGCTACTTATTTACAAGGTTAACTTGCAATATTCGTAGCTGATTCGGTAGGCTATGCCATTATCCGCAACCCATAATACGCGCCTGGTCGCATGCAACTCTAAAAAATCAACCCGAATGTCGTTCTTTTCCTCAGAACAGTGATGAAGAATTGGAGCACGATGCTATCGGTATCCTCACAAACATCAGGAGAGATACCAATCAGGCGTGGCATTTTCAAAGGCGACTGTCTAAGCCCATTGTAGTTTTGTTTGGCTTTGAATCCGCTATCTCATCTTTTGCATGAAAGCAAATACGGGTTCCAAGTCAAGCATGGCATATTGTCGAAATGTACATTAAGCCATCTAATGTACATTGACGACATCAAACTGTATGCCAAAGACGAGAACCAACTTCGCTCCTTGCTGGACATCATCATCCAGTTCAGCAGGGATATCGGCATGCAGTTGGGTTTGGAAAAATGTCGCATAAAAACGATTGTTCGGGGAAAACACACCGACAACCAAGGATACAGCCAAAATAACATCCAAATTGAAGGTACGGATTCGGACGACGTGTACAAATACCTCGGCATATTTCAAGCAATAACACCTGCTGTGGCAATTTTGAAATCAAAGTTGCTGGGGGAATTTGAACGGCGTGTGGCGTCCTTAAAATTTAGCTGTTCGGGAAAAATAAAATCATGGGAGTCAACACCTTCGCCAGTTCCGTCCTTCTTTATACTTTCGGTGTGATACAGTGGAGTAATACGGATTAACAATCTGTCAATGGACGGGTAAGGGTAGTTCTTGCAAGCAACAACATGCACAATAGAGCTGCCGAAAAATTGAGGATCACCATCCCACGTCATCAGGCAGGAAGGGGGGTACTTGATTTGAAAACATTGCACTATAATCAAATGCATTCTCTTCGAGAATATTTGTTTTTGAGGAACATTCCTCTAGCCAATTCCACCAGGCTACCGTCATGGCAGGTAATAAATTATCTTCTTTGAACTTGAGAAGCAGAGAATGGGGTCCCAGGTCGAATGTAACTTTAGTCCAACAAAAGGTCGAGATGTGGAAGGAGAAACCCATTCATGGAGGTCATATCAAAAATTTTTTGTTGTCAGGCATTGACATCGAAGCGTCCAATAAATGGTTGACTACTTTTCCATGAGACCGAACCATTCCTAACTTCAATTCAGGATGCTTTGTTCCCAACAAAAAATTATAAACGGTACATTCTTCACGTCTCCTCAATCACCAACTTCAGTTGTAGGTTATGCGACTATGAAGAGGAGACCATCCCGCACATAACATCTGTGTGTAGGATGTTGAGCAGTACCGAGTACACCAGTCGTCATAACTCCATCTGCAAGATTCTCCATCAAAACCTTGCGTTTAAGTAGAATGTAGTGGTAACTTAGCATCCTTAGTAGAGAACCTTGAAAAATGATCGGGTCAAACTACTGTGGGGTACTATTGCCACCGACCACAGTGTTAATCACAACAGACCCGATCTAGTTCTGCTTCTGAAGGAAGAACGAGCGTGCTTCATAATCGATGTAGCCGTACCCTTGGACAGGAACTCAGTTGAAAAACAGCACGAAAAAATCCGGAACTACGGCCCCTAGGTGGACGATATGAAGCAGACTTGGAGACTGCAAAAGATTGAAGTAGTCGCCTTGGTAATTTCGGCGACAGGATTAGTCCACAAAATTTGCATAAAGCGCTGGATACACTCGATCTTACGGCTGGACTATACATGGAGATGCAAACAGCGGTTGTCTTTGCAACCTGTGCTATAGTCCGAAGAGTCCTGTCCGGTAACAGTCTGACCAAGTGGGCTTCAGTCTTGATTCGAACTGTCTTCCATCTAAGATCCATGCCTCGGAAGTGTAGAACCACCGCGTCATTGCTTGAAGTGTTTGGGACAATCGGGATGTAGCCAGCCGTGGATAAAAATTGGCTATGGGATGGATACCCAGAAAAGAAACCGAACATGGAGGAACAGAAGGAGAATAAAGTTACGGTGCAGAGCTTCGGAAACCTAGTACCGGCGGTTTTTGGGAGTGGGCGAGTGGGCTCCCAGCCGTAGATATACAACGACCACAGTGCCTCAGTATTGGGAACCTTGACTACTGTGGCATCTAATGTTGCAAGCGTACGGGAGGGACTAGAACTGGCTCCATTGACGGACCCGTTGAGAAGCTCGATTCTTCGTGGATCCCATCCCACACGGGTACAAACCCCCGCGATATCTACCCCCCGTGGGAAGTGTGTAGCGGGAGCTTTCGATGAGGAAGGATCTTTGACGCCAAATCACACGAGCAATGCTTTGGGCAACGATCAGCCTGGACCTGCCTTTACTGTCCTGGGTAAAAAGATCATGGAGCTGTGTGAATTCATAAAAGTGCGTAGGAACATTAACCAGAATATAAGGGCCATGATAAGAGGCATACGTTTGGCGTACGACAAGGCCCAGGATGAACGAGAGGGGAAAGTCGTCGATTGAAAAAGTGAACCAAGCAACTCAAGTAACGCCTGTTCAAAATACGAAAGGAGGAGAAACCGGGGGAGAGGCTGCACGTAAACTGAACGACTCAACAAGCCAGCAAACCCCGAAAAGTGATTATCATTTCCAAACGAGGCGAAGGATCATACGCCGACATTCTTAAGAGAGTGAAGGCAAACCGCGAACTCACCAACTTCGGAGACAACGTCAGCCGCATTAGCGGTCTCAGAAGGGAGACCTTATGTTGGAGCTTAAGAAATCCAAGGATGTAACCGCGGACAAATTCTTGAGGACAGGAAGCCGACATAAGGGCTAGCAGGCCGGAGATCACTATAATCTGCAAATATATAGATGAAATCACGACGAAGGAGGAGGTTTGCCAAGCGTTGGAGAAGCAGTTCGATCTTGCTGAGTCAGCGGTGAAAGCGCTGAGGAAAGTCTACTGAGAAACACAAACCGCCATCATCAGCCTACCAGTAGAGAACGCACTCAAACTGTTAGCAGCAGGGAGAGTGAGAATAGGCTGGGTTATGTGTCGTCCTAGGGAACAGGTGGCGTTGAGGCGGTGCTTTAAATGCCTTGGCTTCGGTCAGAGCGCGAAGGCATGCGCTAGTCCAAATGACAGATCGAAGCAATGCAGGAGATGCGGAGTGGAAGGCCATATCAGCAAGGACTGCGGAGCTGATCCAAATTGCCTGCTTTGCAAAGGAAATGAAGGTGTGGATCATGGGCAGGCAGCCGCAGGTGCTCGGAATACAGGAGAGCCCTTAACACAAATCGCAGATGAGGTTGATACAAATCAACCTCAACCACTGCGAGGCGACGTAGGATCTACTGTCGCGACCCATCCGTGAGAAAAACATCGATGTGGCCATAATAAGTGAACTATATCGAAACCACGCTGGTAGCATTTGGGTCAAAGACCAAACGGGCCAAGCAGTACTATGGACTTGTGAAGAGCAAGCTTTGGAGGAAATAATGGAGCACCGGGGGAAGGGCGTCATTAGAGCGAAGGTGAAAGGCATCCACTTCAACATCTGCTATGCTCCACCCAGCGCTACACTCGCCAAGTATGAGCAGATGTTTGCCGCTCTTGTTTTGGATGCAAGAGGTCGTTGGACGACCATAATAGTGGGCGATTGCAATGCATAGGTACTTGAATGGGGCAACCGGACAACGTGAGGGGCCGTGTTGTCTTCGAAGTATTCGCGCAGTTTGACGTGATAACGGCGAATGTTGGGGCTTCATACACTTTCAGTGGAAGGGGTCTGTGGTCTACAGTGGACCTAACATACCTAACATGCCACTTTAGCCAGTAGAGTCGCTTGGCATGTCAGTGAGGACTATACTCACAGTGACCACTAGGCAGTCTACATAGAAATCAAGGTCGGATTGAGCTCAAGAAAGAGTTCTTAGAGAATGCCGGCTGGATAGCGAAGCCTTGCGAGGGGGACACGTTTTCCGCGGCGCTCAAACCCTGAATGGTATGGCTAGAGAAAACGCCACCCAAATCACCCACTGGATGAGAGAACCATACGATGCTGCTATGCCTAGAAGGCGATTGCTCCCCAGTAAGCGACCCAACTACTGGTGGAATAATTAAATCGCAAACCTGCGAGCCGCATGTTTCCGGACAAAGAAGGTTTTGCCAGAGGTTCAGGGGAAAACCCGGCGGCGAAAGTCGAGAGGAAGCACACAAGCAATTGCGTAGCCGCCTAAAAGAAGCCATTCGGAGGAGCAAAAAGAGCTGCTTCAAACAGCTGTGTGACCATGCCGACATAAACCCTTGGGGCGAGGCCTACAGAGTGGTGGCTGCGGTGATCACCCCAGATAACCTGTCCGCGCCTCTTGAATCAGATTGTTACCACTGTGTTTCCTCACCATGAAAATCGGGGAGAGCAAATGATTGTCCAGCTTAATGAGGGCATAATACCTCCAGTAACTGTGAAGGAGCTGCAGGAAATATGTGGTAGGATCGGTGACAATAAAGCCCCAGGTTTGGATGGTATCCCCAATCAAGCTTTGAAACTGGCAGTGAAGACTAGGCCCGATCTTTTCGCCAACACCTTCGAGGTATGCCTAAAAGAAGGAATATTCCCTGTCCAGTGGAAAAAGCAAAAACTGGTGTTGTTTCCGAAACCTGCCAAGCCACCTGGAAACCCAGCGTCGTATCGTCCTATCTGCCTGCTATATACAATGGGAAAGATGATGAAGAGCGTCACCTACAGCAGACTTCTACCCGTCGTCGAAGCCAGCAATGGTTTGTCGGAACGCCAGTTTGGTTTCCGACGTGCCTGCTCTACGGTGGATGCAATTAGCCTGGCGGTAAACCAAGTAAAAGGTGCACTGATTTCTGGCGGCTGTTGTGCCGTGTTGGCGCTGGATGTCAAAAACGCATTCAACTTGACCAATTGGAACAGAATTAAAGGGGCGTTGGCTGACATAGGTGTACGCGGATATTTAGCGAATTTGCCGGAAAACTACCTCTCAGAGAGGACTCTCTGGTATGGCACGAATGAAGGCCCCAAAGAGTACATTGTCACAGCCGGGTTACCATAGGGATCGGTACTTGGTCCCCTGTTGTGAAATATCATGTATAATGGGGTGCTTGCTCTTCCCGTCCCAAAGGGGACTACGATTATCGGCTTTGCTGACGACCCGGCTGTGTTTGTTGCAGCAAAACACCGAGAAGATGCGGATATCCACGCGACGGAAACAGTGAGAGCGGTAAAGTCCTGGCTAGAAAGGGCCTGGCTGAACTTGGCGGATGTAAAAACGGAAAGGGGGCAATAATTGACACCAAATCGAGTTTTAGGGAACACCTAGAGTATGGATGCCAAAAGGCTGCCAATGCTACTACGGCAAAAATGGCTATAAGCTTCTCTATTTTGGTAATCCACACATTCAATATGGTGTTGGCATTGCCATCCCAGAAGGTTTCCGTGATGCCATTAAAGAAGGCGAACGATTTGATGATCGGGTGATGAAGCTCACCATTATATCAACTGATCACACTAGTCACTTCCTTACCGCGTATGTACCACAGACAGGTCGACCTGATGCCAAGAAAGATGTGGCTTGACTTGTCACGTGCCTGCTGACGACTATATTATTATTCCCGGCGGCCTTAATGGTCATGTGGGTGAAAAGGCAGACGGTAACAGGTGCCATGGGAGAAAGGGGTTCAGAACGCGCAATGAGGGTGGCGAGCGTATAATCGATTTTCCCATGACCTTGTTCTTATGAATATATGGTCCATCAAACGATTGTCTCATCTTCCTACATTTTATAGTGGGAGCAGTAAAACGCAAATCGACTATATCCTCATAAGATGCCAACATTTTACCACTGTCACTGATTGCAAAATCGTTCCCTATGAGACCATCGCACCTCAAAATCGGCTGTTGATTGCTGTCCTGCGAATTAAGCCACCGATAAAATAGCGTGAGGAACGCACTGGCCCGCCGCGCATTAAATGGTGGCGATTTGGTGAGAAGAAAGAAGAAACGATCTCACTCATACGATTGCCGACCATTACGAATGTGGAAGAATCAAATGAAAGACACGATCCACAAAGCGGCCTCTGCAACCCTCGGAGTCACCACGCCGGGTAAGCGGTACATCAACCGAGATACTTGGCTTTGGAATAATGACGTTGAAATGAAGGTCCGTGAAAAGAAACGCCTGTACCACAAATTTCTCGACGATAAAATGCCTGCTAATTGGCAAATTTATAAGAATGCCAACCGGCAAGCAAAGAAAGCGGTCGCCGTCACCCGGGCGAATCATTACAAAAATCCTTATGATAAACTGGACACTCGGGATGGCGAGAGAGATCTGTATCGATGTGTTAAAACACTTCTGTTGCGTTAATGACAAGAACGGTACTTTGCTTACCAACCGTAGAGCTGTTGCGGATAGATGGCGAGCAGATTTTAACTGAAGATTTGCTCATCCTCTACTTCCACAATCATTGCCGACATTTGGACCAGTTCCACCTGTCAGCAAAACTGGTGCTCAGAGGTAGCGGTGAGAAAATGGAGGCGGGAGCCCTGTCGGCCGAACCAAAACCAAGTGGCCGAGGAGAACCTCCATAGTGGTGGCAACAGCAGACGCTGTACTCACTGTCACTTGCCGGCCGTGGCGATCAGATCAGATCAGGGCGATCAGACCCGAGTCTGCGCGGAGACTCATCTGAAGTGGCAATTGGTCACGAATCCTTACCAGGGGTATACTGGTACCATGGGGACCGGGATAGCCCCCCTACTTCGGGTGAACACCCGTTATATGTGAATACAGCTCGATTGTTTGCGGTTGCCCCTCTAGTGGGAGCTTCATGGGAGTTGTTGTGGTGCTCAAGCGAGAAGAGACCTTCGGGCCTCGGCGTGGTGTTGCATTTCAATACGGGTGCCGTACTCCTTAGTTCGGTAGAGAGTTAGGTAGGTTTTGCATCCAGAAGTATGAAAGCTACGCCATGCATGGTATAGACTGGTACCGTTGTTGCTTGTCACAGCGGGGCTCCGATTGTGGTCACAAAATCAATCCGTACCTTCAGAAGACCGTGGGATTAATTCGTCCAGACAGGTGCTCACGTAAAACCCTCAAGGACTCACTGTCAACGCAACTGAAGTCGAGGAGGCAATAAAACGAATGAAATCGGGGAAAGCCACAGGACCTGAAGACATCGCATCTGAGCTCTGCAAAGCGAAGAGCTGGGACCCAACACTGTGGCTCAGTGAATTCTTTAACCGAGTTATTCAGGAAGGAAGAACACCATCTGACTGGCAAGAAAGTACCACTGTTCCAATATGGAAAAAGAAAGGTAGTGCAGCAGAATGATCAAATTACCGTCCGATCCGATTACTTTCCCATATCTTGAAGATTTTTGAACGCATTCTTGACAACCCTCTTCGCGAAATCGTTGGAATAACCGTGAATAAACCCGGGTTTGTCAAAAACTGCGGAACTACTGACGCAATACACGCTGCGCGGTTACTCGTGGAGAAATACCATGAGAAGCATCGCCCTATTTACATTGGCTTTCTGGATCTAGAGAAAGCTCTTGACCTTGTGCCACACGAACTCATCTGGTATGCCCTACGGCAACACTTCGTGCCAAAAGAACTCGTGCGCTGAGTTCAGTTGCTCTACCACGATCCAAAACGTAAAGTTGGAAGTAAGGCGGGTGTATCAAAACCGCTTCGTGTCTCTGTTGGTGTTCATCAAGGAAGCGCCCTCTCACCGCTCCTCTTTGTCTTTATTATTGATATCGTCACACGGGATATCCAACAGTCAGCGCCATACACACTGCTTTATGCAGATGATGTTTTCCTAGCATCTGATAGCAAAAATGATCTCGAGTAACCTATCCAAAAATGGAACGATGACCTCACGCAACACGGCCTCAGATTGAATTTAAAGAAAACTGAATTTTTGACAACCGATCCCCATGAAACAGGTACAATCACAGTCAACGGCAGTGATCTGCCCAGAACTGAGCTATTTAAATACTTCGGGTCAACTCTATCAGCCAATGGAGAACTGCGTTATGAAATTGCTTCACGCATTAACGCAACCTGGATGAAGTGGCGTTCCACAACTGATTTGCTTTGTGATCGACGTATCAACGAACGTCTCAAATCTAAAATTTACCGCAATGTCGTCCGTCCAGTCGCTCTTTATGGTCCCGAGTTTGCCCAACTATAAAACTCATTGAACGGCGTCTTACAGTGATGTAGACGAAGTTGTTACGTTGGACTAGTGGCGTCACACGTTTTGATCACATCCGAAATGAGGATATCCGCGATCGTTATGGAGTTGCACCGATCGTGGAAAAGTTGCGAGAGAGGCGTCTTCGATGCTATGGTCACGCAATTCGTGCTAATGAGAATTCACTTGCCAAGATTGGTCTGAACATCGAAGTCGATGTTAAACGACCAAAAGGCAGACCTAAGCAACGGTGGCTTGATACGCTGGATGGGGATCAGGCAACCGATAGAGTTAAATGGCGAAACCGATCACGACGAACCGACCCCCACTTGTGAACGGGACAAAGACCGAAGTGAAAAAAGGTTGTTCTTGAAAATGTCAACCAATTACTTAACTGCCTACCATCTACAAGAGTGTTACGCTTGTACAAAATCAACCCGAATGTAGTTCTTCTCCTAAGAACAGCGATGAAACTTGGAGCAGAAAACTCTCGGTATCCTCACAAACATCAGAAGAGGTACCAATCAGGAGTGTTTCGTTGTCACATCTTCCCATCCCAGTAGAATCGGAAAAATAAAGAAGATATCGTATGACATTACCCCAATGTTGCAAATGCAAAGTTGAGAAGGAAAAATAATAAACAATTGTGGAAATCGTAAACTTAGCGCTTTAGGTTATAGCGACTTAAAGGGTTGAAGATGGTCAAATGACCATCCTGAATGGGGAAGAGCTATCCTAAAAACCTAACAAGTCGGGAAACCGGTAGCTGGACGCTTCAGGTACGAAAGGTTTTTTTTATTTCTTATATAAAGACATTTGAGTGTCCATTTGTCCCATTAGTATGTAGCACGTAATATATGCATATATTATGTTTCGGGTGAGATTGACATTCATAGTCTTGAATTTGCAAGGAAGCGACAACGTTGACCTATTATAACTTTGTTGGCAATAGTGAGATTTCTACTAAACTTGGTAGGATCAAGCTCTATGTTAGTGCCTACATCACTTCAGAAGAAAGTTAATAAAATAACAAAATGAATAATCATACACATTCATTTGGAAACGAAGGCAGAAAAAGGAAAAGTGAATAAATAAACATTATATAGAATAAAAGACTGCCAAAAAACACTTCCAAATGAAAAAACAAGTTGGGATATCGGAATCCGGGCGCTACGGGTATAAAGTTTTTGTGTTCATCTTATGTGAGAAACTCGCTATGCACGATTTTCCATGGCTCATAGATCACTATCCGTTTCCATGGCTCTAATCTCTAACAACCTCTCGCTTTACATAATAACAAATCTGCATACGCGTGCCATTGTTCGTTTTAATTATGAATCCTGTTAAAGTATCTAATAAACGGCTTTTCCGATAAGCGAAAGTACAAAATTCCACACCGTCTACGGCAAATAGGAACGCACTTTTTAAGGTTTTGTTTGCAACACAAAACATTATTAAAATCGGTTCAGTGTCTGTCTGTCTGTCTGTCACACGCACTTTTCTCAGAAACGGTTAAACCGATTGACACAAAATTTGGTAAGAAGGTGGGAACTTTGAACCCCCAGATATGCAGTGAGGGATATCGTTCTACATTGAGATTCAGGGGGGTCCTCATACAGGTAAAAGGGAGGTGTAAAATTTTTTTTCACCGAATATAGTCATGTCATAGTCAACAAATGAAAGGTCTCGATTAGTACTTTTCGAAGCCGGCCTTAGTTTTGAGATTTGTTGAAGAGGCGGGGAGTGGGAGATAATTGGTTGTGCGATTAATAAACGATATTTGAATGTACAAAATATGCACTATGAAAAAGTCATCAGACACTAGCAGATTTGTAGAAGTCGATTCAAATAAATGTTTACTGCGTTCCTCTTCGCCCCTTCCATTATTTATTAGTGTGTTACGAACAATCATATGGATTTATTTTTACAAAATAACATTTTTTTAACAACGCACGCTCTTTCTTTGAAAACACACTCGACTCCCTCTGAAGATCTTCACTAACCGAGAATTATTTCAAAAGTGAAAACTGCCGGTGCACCTGTCAATTCATCAGCCGTTCTTGGTCCCGCTCATGTCGTGATAGATGCATTTTCAATTGCCTTAACCAGGGCAACCGTTAGGCTTGCATTTCACAATTTATGACCCAGTCAAGTTTAAATGCATGATGATGATGATCGGTTATATGACTTTCAGACGTTGTTATTATGTACAAATTAACAATTTGTATCTAAATAGATAAATGAGTTTAAGAAATTTTAGGGAAAGGTAGCATGCGGTGGGTTTTTCGGAAATTAAAGGAATTGATTAATTTTTACAATTTTAAATAATTACTGTAACGTCGAAGAAGCGAAAAAGGAAATTGGGAGAAGTATATGCGGAAAGGTAAAGGGCGTTAAAAATGGAAGAGAAAGGAAAAGAATTATATATTATTAAATGCCTTCCCTGTTAACATTGTGTCTGGAAAAGACGAAATAAGTATTGCACATGTAGCAGAACACGAGCACACTAGAAGGTATAAGAGGTTTTGTATATTCCTTTATAAAAATATTCCATTGTCCCATTTGCACCCAGGTACTAATGTTTATGCATTTAGTTTATCAAACTATTAGTTTTAATGTGATACTGACATTAGAAGTCCTAGATTGTAAAAGATTTCCACAAAAGAGACGACATATAACTTTTTTAGTAATTGTGGGATTTGCACCAAACTTGATAGTATCATGCTGTATTTTGTAGCCTATGTTGCTTATGATTCTAGAATAAACTTCCAGTCCAGACTTCCGAAGTTCAATGCGGTTCTCTTACGGGACCTGGCTGTCGTTCAACAGTGGGCAAACTATTTAGATGATGGAACAGGAGATATTGATAACCACTCGACCGCCATCAAAAGTGCTCTTCTCTCCGGTACAAATCAGGACACAACTCAGAAGGACGCCATAAGATGTGGCTGACTGTCGGGACATGAAAGCAAATCGAATGAAAATTATGCCGAAACGGATTAAGAACATCTCGAAAACTTGATCGACAGAAGGTAGTCTGTGTTCCCCTCATCTTAACCACGTGAACATCCTTCGGTTAATTATGGGATAAAGTGAGGCTAGCCTTCGCCTTCTAAATAAAGTAGCTGAACATTTTCTTCAATGTTAAACATGAAACGAACCAACCTACTATATGTACACGTAGGTACCTGTCAGCAGGGTAGTTGATTATCGTAGTTATTTGATATTATTTCAAGCCATTCACCGTAGTATTCTGTTTATTTTCTGATTTCATATCATTGTTACAAAATGTTGCCTCATTCATTGCCAAACCTCGCAAAATAATAAATATTCGCCACCTTCAAAAATTGCATCATTCGTCCTGTCACATAACTCTGGAAGACAACATACGATTTTCTCTCTACTGAGTTCTCTGAATCCTTGCGTTCCTTCACCTATTCCCATTTTATTGTGCGTAAATAAGTATTGCCCTTGTTGTATGTATACCTGTCGAAACAACTAAATTACATCAAAAGCTCGACTCATAAACCTGCAATTCAATTAGACTAACTCCTTTGAATGGTAATCCTTAATATTGCGAGCCTTCGTATGTGTGTGTATATATAGAAGTACGTACATAGTTTTGTGTTGTTGAAAAACACTCAACTTCTTATAGAGTGCTATGACGCATATAAACGCATATAACGGAGATCCTTAAAGCCTTCTATATTGAGCTCTTAAACGAACAAAGGATATTGAGGTCCACGTACCTTTTTACATGTCTCGTGCGCTTTTCTGTTCTATGGATTTTATTTTCTATTCTTGGGATTTACTCTCTGGGAAGCATATATTCGCAAGTTGGGCAGAAGGGTTACCAAAATCGACTTCGCCGGACGAACTAGACCAAAAATTGATAAATGATTCTATTGTGCATTACTTATATGACTGTACCAAAGAAATTATTAATTCACTGCCTTTATATATATAGATTCCAAAATGGGAAAACCATTTTAAATCCAATATTGGTATTAAACGCATCCCAAAGCAGTAGATTCACGGTTTTTTATGAAACAGGCAAAT
The DNA here is from genome assembly GCF_905115235.1 of Hermetia illucens. Classification (NCBI taxonomy): domain Eukaryota; kingdom Metazoa; phylum Arthropoda; class Insecta; order Diptera; family Stratiomyidae; genus Hermetia; species Hermetia illucens. The sequence continues at coordinate 81,676,255 of NC_051852.1, read as the reverse complement.
TTCAGAAGCTATCTATTAAGTTGATAGCGAACTGAGTCTATATTATGTATATAAATATACATGCATACAAGTAGAATGAAAGTTGGTTTTCTTCAGCCTAGTACATCGCTTCATATACAACGAAAAGTTTAGGAGTTATGGCACTTAGTAAGAAGATGAACTTTCAATTTCTGGTAATTTTAACTGCAGTAATATTCGAAATTAAATTTTAGATATACAGGTTGCGGCAGCATAACTCCCTTTTTTCAAAACTCAATAAAAACTATTGTATGCATCGGAAAATATTTATTTATTTTTTATAATGTAGGTATATGTCTAAAGTTTTTATTTACATTGTTTTGAAGATCAAATCTGTTAGGTGACGTCCCCCATTCTCCATATATTGCGTAAACCGATTTCTAACGTTTGTCATGACTCTTGTTAGCATAGCAGGTGTTATGTTGGCAATTTCTTCTTGGATGTTGGTCTTCAAATCTTGTAGGGTTCTTGGACGGTTCCCATAAACACGGGATTTCAAAAAAACCCCATAGAAAAAAATCACAAGGGGACAGGTCGGGAGAGCTTGTCGGCCATTCCAAATCGCCTCTAATTGAGATAAGGCGCTCTAGAAAGTGTTCCCTCAAAACAGCCATCGATGCTCTTGAAGTGTGTGCTATTGAACCGTCTTGTTGGAACCAAGTGTCCCCCAAATCCAAATTTTCTAGCCGTGGGAAAAAAAAATTCTGTAGCATGTTTACATACCGGTCCGAATTCACTGTCACTGTAACCTCATTTTCCTCAAAAAACCAGGGACCAATAATTCCAGCTGAGGAAATTGCACACCACACTGTGACTTTGGGTGAATGCAAAGGCTTTTGATGCAATTCTCGAGGGTTGGTGTCAGCCCAGTAGCGCATGTTTTGTTTGTTAACCGACCCACACAAATGAAAATGGGCTTCATCGCTAAAAAAAACAATAGCACCCTCGGGAACGACATCAAGAAGAAGCTCACACGCGTTCATCCGAGAATTGAAGTCACGTTCTGAAAGTTCCTGCACTATCGCCATCTTATAGGGATGAAAATGAAGATCATCACGAAGAATTCTTCTCACAGAACGATCGGATAGTCCAAGGGCAGATGCGTGTTTGCGCGCAGAACGCCGTGGCGATCGCAACATTGACGCTCTCACTGCTTCAATGTTCTCAGGGGATCTAACGGGCCGAGGGACTCCAGTTCTTCCTTTTGTCGCACCATGTAACAATTGATTTGCGGTCTGGGACGGGAGCCAACGGGGCTAAATTAAAGCGATTCCGAAATGCACGCTGTGTTGCAATAACCGAACATCCGCTTGAAAAGTAAACCTCAACGGCAAAGGCACGCTCCTCACTATTCCAACGCATGATGGCGACTGAACCGTGTCGGGACAAAACTTTACAGTATCCCCTCTTGAACGAGACCACTAGGGCTCCGCTATGACATCAACTAACTAATCGTTATTCTACTTTCGTTGCCTTGTTCTTAGTTATATTTTCAGTCCAGTCCGAGGCTCCGTTTGTGGCTTCGTATCGAATCCCTAACCTGGAGAACCAGTTGGCACAATTTGTCCCGTTTTTGGATGCGGGAGACTAGCCTTCATCTTTCTCCGTCTGCACCTTTTCGTTAAGAAAAAACTCCCAGCGGTCACCACGTGAAGGTGTAGATAGGGTTTGGTATTAGAGCTGTTGGTGTTGGTTCAGAAGGCGTTTCCCAGGTTCTATGCTCCATTGTGTGTACCAATCGACGTTTCGCCCTGGGGTTTATATCACCCTTTGACCACCTTTTTCCTTCCCTCCCCCCCACGTTTACTCTGGAAAAAGAGAAGTCTAGTCTAATGAAAGTCATAAAGTTTCTTTACTCCCCCGTCAATTCCCTGCTGTAGATTTCAGCGATTTAAATTGATTTGTTCCAATTGCCTTGAGTATGGAGGGTATCTACTTCTCGCTTTGCGGAGGTCTTCTTGCACCCTCGCAAATCCCTGCAGCATCCCACGCCCTTACCAAGCATCTGCTTTTGGGGATATGTTTTTCTCGTTCTGACCCTTACACCCTAGTTTTGACGTGACACCCTACTTTTAATGTCTGACACGCTACTTTTCCTATGTGACTCACGCTACGCGAGCGGTTTAGCTGAGAGTGTTTGTCATCTTGACTTTTTTCGCCTCGGTTTCCTGTTTATTTTCCCATGGCGTAATATTTTTTTCAAATAATGCCGACGTCATCCAGGCTCTTGTGTTGGTTTCATATTCAACAGGTAGGGATTTAACATTTTTAAAACATAGAGGCTGTTTAGCTTTACCATTAACTGCAAGTTTAAATTTTTCTAATCCAATCATATTTGCTGCTACAAGAACAGTCAATCCTTCTTTGGAAAATTTACCTCCAATACATTTTTTCCTTTAAATTTCATTGTTTTTTCTTGTATCATTCTAAAAAATCTGGGACCTTCTTCTTTTTCATTTTAAGTACTCTTGTTTCAGCAACTTATCAGTTGAAGATTTTTGTACTTATGTTGCTCGATTCCGCAGAGAAAAGAAGAACGTCTGAAGGCGCTAAGCTGGATGCGGTATTGAGATTGTTGTTTTATATTATTCCCACACTATTCCGTCAGCATTTCCGCAATGATTTCGTATAAGAAAGATCTCAAGACTTGTGAAAATATCGCAGAAATATCATACATACATACAAATCACACAACAACCGTCGGTGTTCAAAAATGTTCGCACAATTTCTTTGTACCAAATAATCGGGGAAAATGAAAGGCATCCCACACCGAGCACCATGAAAATTCGTTTTGCCTTCGCTGAATTCATAACAATATTTGACCACGTTGGTAACAGTTTTATCATAAATAGCTTCGACCCTTGGAAAAATTCGAAATGGTGCTATACCTTTTCCACGATCGGTGCAACTCCATAACGATCGCGGATATCCTCATTTCGGATGTGATCAAAACGTGTGACGCCCCTAGTCCAACGAAAATCTTCGTCTCCATTACCGCAAGACGCCGTTCATTGTCTTTCATAGTCGACCAACACTCGGAACCATAGAGAGCAAAAGGAAGGACGACATCGCGGTAAACATTAGACCTGAGACGTTCCTTGATACGTCCATCACAAAGAACACCAGTTGTGGAACGCCACGTCGCCTAGGTTGCGTTAATGTGTGAAGCAATTTTATAACGCAGTTCTCCATTTGCTGATAGTGTTGACCTGAGGTATTTAAATCGGTCAGTTCTGGACAGATCACTGCCGCTGACAGTGATTGTGCCTGTTTCATGGGGATCGGTCGTCAAAAATTCAGTTTTGTTTAGATTCAATCTGAGACCGTGTTGCATGAGGCGATCATTCCATTTTTGGACAAGTTGCTCGAGATCATTTTTGCTATCAGATGCTGGGAAAACATCATCTGCATAAAGCAGTGTGTAGGGTGCTGGACGTTGGATGTCTCGTGTGACGGTGTCCATAACAAGAACAAAGAGGATTGGTGAGAGGGCGCTTCCTTGATGAACACCAACGAAGACACGAAGCGGTTTTGATACATCCGCCATACTTCGAACTTTACTTTTCGGATCGTGGAACTCAGCGCCCGAGTTCTTCTGCCACTAAGTGTTGCCGTAGGGCATACCAGATAAGTTCGTGTGGCACACGGTCAAACGCTTTCTCTAGATCCAGAAATGCAATGTAAAGAGGGCGATGGTGCTCACGGGGTTTCTCCATGAGTAACCGCACAGCGTATATTGCGTCAGTTTCCGCAGTTTTTGACAAATCCGGCTTGATTCACGGTTATTTCAACGATTTCGCGAATAGGGTTGTAAAGAATGCGTTCAAAAATCTTGAAGGTATGGGAAAGTAATCGGATCAGACGGTAATTTGAACATTCTGCAGGACTACCTTTCTTTTGCCATATTTTTTGCCAGTCAGATAGTGTTCTTCCTTCCTGAATAACCCGATTAAAGAATTCACTGAGCCACAGCTGGGTAGCTCTTCGCTTTCCAGAGTTCAACTGCGAAGTCGTCAGGTCCTGTGGTTTTCCCCGATTTTAGCACGATGATTTCATTTATATGTAAGTAACGTCAAATATACCCGATATTCTATTTGATATGATGCTGACATTTAACCATTTAGGGAGCAGTAATTCAATGCGAAAAAGGCATCTTTGACTCACTATAACATTGTTAATAATAGTAGGAATTCCACTAAACTTTCCAGAATGTTGCTTCATATTAAAACCCGTTCACATTATAATCTGTATTACTTTACGGATCTAAGATGAGCTTAACTGGGTGTGGAGTAAATTATGGAAATGTAGTAGTATACTGGGAGTATTGCGGAGTCTGGAGAAAATGTGTATGGTCCACTATAATTTGTGGTACTTTCTGAAAATGGTTTTTTGGAGTAATTGACCCCTTTCCTTTCGCTAGTAATTTTTATTAACCTTGCACATACCCAATATTTCTGGAACCACTGGTTCTCTTCATCAGTGCCACAAGTCTTTGTAGACTATTTTATTTTATTCGTTCACTCCAAAAAGTAATAATTCAAGCAACGACGGCTACCCATACTGGTATCACATTATGGAATTCTGAAAAGCATTCTTTTCCCTTTTCCGCAGCTGAACCACTGTACTCAGGAAAGTCGGTTGGGAGCATGCGCAAATCCATTGCCGGATTAATGCTAACGGCATCCCTCATGACTCCCATGGCTTGGACACCTTTAGACTGAATACTTACGTGACGATAAATCCACCCGTTTCGGACACACAGACAGTGAATCGATTTTAATAAAAGCAATGGCATGCAAAATTTATTACTACAAAGATGAATTTAAAGGGGGTTTTTCAGTTAATTTCGAAATGCTGATAATATACTATACTATTAATAAGTTTATTTTGAGCAAATATCGAAATGGATCATATTTTGGGCCTCGATTTCAACTAAGCGCTTCAACCTGATTTTCTTTAGATTTTTAGGTTGAGTAGTTTCCAAAAATGAGCCTTGTGCCACCTTTTTAAGGTTTTGTGTGAAACAAAACCTTATTAGAATCGAGACGGTGTCTGTCTGTCCGTCTGTCCGTCTGTCTGTCTGTCTGTCACACCCGATTTATTCGGAAACGGCTGGACCGATTATCACGAAAATTGGTGAGAGTATGTAATCTGGTGTTCCCTTTACATGCAGTAAGTGGCGCCATTTCGTGTTAAGTTTAAGGGGGGCTCCTCATACATATGAATGGAGGGTATACATTTTTTTTTTACAGAATGTAGCCATGTGGGGTATCAAATGAAAGGTCTCAATTAGTACTTTTCGAAACTGGTTCAATATTTGATGTCGGGTGAAATGTAGGGGAGTGAGGGCTCAAAATATGAACCCCAAAAAGTGTAACAGGTCTCGTTCTCAGAACTTATCCAACCGAAAAATCTGAAAAAAATCACAGTGGTGCATCCCTACGAAATCTAGGCCTCAAAATATATCCGGTTCCGATATCTGCACAAATAAACTTAATAATAGTATATTTCCATATTTTAGAAATTTACCCAGAACCCCCCTTATGTTCATTCCAGAAGTACATGCGTGTAACGAAGAACATAATGCACAGTTTGGTCAAGTTTGAAGAAAATCCAACTATTATTAACAAAGTTATAGGGGGTGAAACTTCACAATTTTTTGTGAATTTCGTGCACTCTATGACCTGCATGACGTCATCATCACATATCAATTCATCAATACCACAACGAAATGAGTTCTTATGAATTGGGTCGCAGAGAATTATTTTGTTTTAGTTTTTTAGTTATTTGTCAACCAGACATGTATGTATGTAGGTATATAATATATGCGTGCCAATGAACTTTGCGGGTAGTGCCTAATTCGGATAGATATAAGAAGTAAATCGGAAATATGGGTACGATAAATTTATATACTTGCATATATGTGTACAGTGTTCGGAAATAGGCAGTTTGTTTGTTTAGGGTGAGCGTAATATTTATAGTTGTAATATGTACGTATGTCTCGTAATTTGGGAAAATATGAAGGATTATGTTGGACTTGTAGCTATATACAGATAGAAAAATGTGCGTTGAAATTTCTTACACAAGATGAACACAAAACCTTTATACCCGAAGCGCGAGCTTCCGGTATTCCGACTTGTTTTGTTTTTTTTTTGGGGGGCAGGGTAGGTAAATTCATTTGCGCACACAGTGTTGGAATCCCGATTTGGTGCGTCGTCGGACTACCAACTAAACACCTCCCCATCGTCAGAGAGCTAGCCTGGAGCCGTTTGTCACATTACTTCGGGCTAGTCCCCGACTTCTCCCGCCTGCGGAGCCTTCAAATCAGGGAATTCCTTTCACCAACGGGAGGGGAGAGGAGGAAGGGAACTGTCAGTTTAAGGGACCCCCTGCCATCCGGCTCCTCCACCGGTCGAGTTCTATCTTCGTAGCAACGAGAAGGGCCCGAACGTAATAGGCAACACGGTTCCACCTGTCAGCAGTCCTCTGCATCTTTTCCACAATGTTGTCTGGAGAGCGAGAGATCCCCTGTGTTTAAATAGAGCGGCTAACTGACCCTCCCACCCCACCTTCCAAAAAAAAGTGTTTGGGTGTCGTCCACAACTCCATTGCAAAACACACAATGCGGAGAACGCGCCTTTCCAATCTTGTGCAGGTAAGACTGAAAAGTTCCATGCCCACTTAAAAATTGGGTAAGGAAATAGTCAGTTTCACCATGCTTCCGGTTCAGCCACGCACCTAAGTTGCCGATGAGCCGCGCAGTCCACCTGCCTCTAGTTTAATTTTGCCACGAGAGCTGCCACTCGTCTAGAATGCGCTGCCGTTCTTCGCGAGCAACCACCTCCCTTGGCTCACCTCCCTGCGCTTGTATATAGCCTGACGCTCCCTAGCAAGAAGATCAACGGGGATCACTCCCACGATCACCATCACAGCCGGTTCAGAGACAGTGCGGTATGCAGGCGCCACCCGCAAAGCTACCCGTCTCTGTATTTGCGCGAGGCGTTTACGATATACCTCCCTGTTAAAGGCGCCAGCCCATACCTCTGCGTCGTAGAGCAGGACAGACTGCGTTAAGCTCATCAGGAGACGTCGCCTGCTAGACGTAGGACCCCCAATGTTTGCCATTAGTCTATTTAATGCCGAAACTCTAGCTGCAGCCTTGTTCGCTGCTGCTTTGATTTGCTCATCATCTTTGAGTCAAGAGTCAACCCGAGATACTTTACCGCTGATTTTGAGTCGATAATCGACTCGCCGAACGACATGGGACGCAGGGTCGGAATTCTCTTTTTAGTCAGGATGACTACTTCGGGTTTTTACCAATGCAAGGTTGAAACCATGAGTAGTCATCCATCCGCTTACCCGTCGCATCAATATGCCGAGTCTGCTTTGCGCCTGTTTGAAAGTGCGTCCCGCAACAAGCGCTGTGACATCATCTGCATAGGCGACCTGGCATGTCGAGTTTAAGTACACTCTCATAGGAAGCGTTCCAGAGGTCCGGCCCTAGGATGGATCCCTGTGCTACCCCCGATGTGACCTCCATCCACCTTTGACCCTCTAGTGTTTCATAGAGCAGGGAGCAGTTCCTTAGATAGTCACTCAATATCCGTAAGAGATAGTTCGGCACGTTGTGCCACCTTAAGTGTGCACAATACGACTACTTACTCGCGCACTTTACAATTCACGTCAAATAACATCAGTTTAGGAAATTACTAATCGCGAACTTTCATCTGATGACTATATTCTGTGAAACAATTTTTAAACTCTACCTAAATTTATGTCACTCACTGTATGTGTGGGATTCTACAGTTCCCATATGTTCACTGAATTTCGTTCGGATCGGTTTAGCCATTTTGGTGAAAAGTACGTGTGACAGGGAGACAGATAGACTGCGAATAGATTTTAAATTAAAAAAAAAAATGATGAAAAAATTAAATTGATTTTCCTGAACACAAATGACGACTTCATACTCACTAAACAATGCAAACTGAAAACTAGACAGTATTTAAAGAATTTAAAATATGGATGAATCATATTATTCCAAATGTCAACAGCAATTGAGGTAATTATTGCATCTGAATTCAAACTGTAGGGTATAGTTTTCTGGATTTCAGCCTTTGCAAAAGTTGTATTATTGTAGGTTTGTTTAATTGGCTCAATCATATTCATATCATGTCAGAAGAATACGTGAGCGAATCGTTCACTGGTAACATTTTGTTCAAAGCGAAGGCAAAGAGAAATATAGCAATTCCGCAAGTACTTACACAGAACTGTTTTGAATTAAGTCCGTTTGCCCACATGAAGAACCACGAAGTAGCGTTTGAAGGCTTTCGGACATGCCAAAGGCTACTGTCAGATAGAAACTTCATTTTAGTAGGGTTGCATTTCGTTGAAAACATGAAGCCGCTTCCCTTGGGGAAAGTGCTTACAAATTACTAGCCTGTGTAGTCTGACCCAGTCTATTTAATGAAACGTTCCAACTGTGACAGCACAGCGCCGTCAAACCGCACATCAAGAGTTACAATTAGTATAGCTTAGGGTAGTACTTCATATGAACCCTTTCTGTTTGCAGCTTTTCGGTCCATCCCCTAGCCCAATTAAAGTTTCCAAATTCATACCTGGGTATTTTTGCCATGAATATAATATATTATTACTTTGATCTAATGCTTCTTGCATTATGAGTCGGGATTTCCTATAAACGAGAACGGGGGACGGTATAAAAATATACATATCAATTTGAATTGCCCCGTTATGATTGGTAAGTTGCCAGCGCATCATGTTGTACAGGGTTCCGATAGAAGATACATAATTTGTCCTTCTCCATCTGCCTCCACATGGTCAAGAGTAGATTTAATTCTATTGTTGAATACGAACAATTTCTCGTCACGTACAATCGTACGATAGCCCAAAATGTTTTCTTTTCATTTCAAAATAAATTTAACATTCTTAACAGTGAATTACTGAGTGCTTGCATTGGAGCATCTCCTTCCAGGCGCTTATTAAAAAATTGCTAAGTATTCCTTCCTTCGTTTATACAAAATGAACACCCGATCAAAATTTTTCTAGGAAAAGAGGATAGTGTTTGCTCACAGTAGATACTACTGCGTATATTTTTAATGGTTATAGCTTTCTTACTAATTAGGGTATTAAAGTGATCTCATTTTGAGTAACGAAGTTTAAAAATTGATTATTTCCAAGGTATATTCTTTTGCTCGCAAATTAACCAATTGTCACAGCTTCCATTTGATCCGCTATAATAAGGTTAAGCTGCATACGCCTTCACGTATCGTTGAAAAATATCGTCGAAAGCTTCCTTATGGGATAATATATTATACCTATGACATATTAGTCCTATTGAAGTGAGGTACATATAAGTTGGATTGTGTACATTGGATTCGCATTAGCTTACTTTAATTATTATCAGTTGAGTTATATACATATGTAGTAGCCAAACATCCAGCATTCTTACTGAAATATCAAAATTATTCCTCTAAATAAAGCCTTCTCTAAATTTTGAACCTTGCGCGGGTAGTGCTTTGAAGTGAAGCTTCAGCGTTTTCAGTTTCAACACAGGTTTAGATTTTCATATCTGAACCTAAAAAATGAATTATTCATATCTGCATTTCTAGAGTACACATATATAAGAATATATGTATCCTTTTAGATGAGTTGGTAACCCTACAACCACGATCCAAAAGTGTCCCTATATCTAACCCTTAAGAGAGTTTGAGAAAATGTGACACGTCCGTATCGTAAAAAGGAAATCTGCTAATCCATTCAAGGGAATAAAACAGGATCATAATAGAACGAGAATAGTGGTGGTAGTAGTTGGACCGGGTTTTAATCGGAACAGAAAAAGTCATCGTAAGCGAATCCGAAACGGAAGGAGAACGGCAGCCACACGTTTTGGTATCCTGTATTGAATTTCTCTGAGCCCAAATGGATTAAAACTGACGTTTTGTCGACTGTGGTCGAAATGTATTAAATCGAACCTATTCAGCAGCAATTCTCCAGCCCATGACCTTGACTATATCAGCAACATTGCTCTGTAATGGCATGTTATGAATGCTCCCAAGTGGCGATTATACGCATTCGGATTTGATATGCTCCCTGGGATTTTATTGCTCGACTGTGAATCCTTTTATCATCGACTAACAAGACTGAAATGACGACCTGATGCTGCGAATAGAGCAGAATAATCCGCGCAGATATGGCATTTATTAGCATAACGGGGGAGATGATTTTGTTATTATTCTCATGATTTGTACGAATTTAATTTGCTATCGAAGTCACTTGGATATGCTAACTGCGTTCAATTATTGTAATAATGACAGCGTATGCACTCTATATATTCACATTCTCAGGCGAACGCAGGGTTGAAAAATAAGAAATATAAACAAGTCGGGAAACTGGAAGCTAGACGCTTCAGGTATGAAGGGTTTTGTGTCTTTCTTTGAGAGATTTGAGTGTGCATTTGTCCCATTAACATGTAGTACGTAAAATATGCATATATTATGTGAAAATAGCCACTTTCAATTGATATTGACATTCATAGTCTTGAATTTGCAGAGGAGCTACAGTTTTGACCTAGTGTAGCTTTGTTAGTAATAGTGCGATTTTCACCAAATTTTGTGGGATCATGCTCTATACTGTAGCCTACTATACTACAAAATTTTGTGATTCTAGAGTGAACTAAAGGGGGGATTTCCTGTCAATTACTAAAAATTATAGTAACATACTATTATTAACTATATTAACTTTCGGTGTGGAGGGTATTTCGGAGCCTAGGCACTGTATAGTGCCAGCCCCCTGATTTTTTTCAGATTTTTCGGTTGGTTAGTTCCTGAGAATGGGGTCGTTAAAAAAATGATCACTTTCAACCCCCCGCAATCCCCACCTTTTCAACAAAAGGCAAAACTAAGACCGGCTTCGAAAAGTACTAACCGAGACCGTTAATTTGATACCCCACATGACTATATTTGATGTACACCCCCCTTTTGCATGTATGGGGACCCCCTTGAATTCGTCGTAAAAAGATGTAACTCACTATATGGTGTCAATTGCTGTAACCGTCTCCGAGAAAAATGCGTGTGACGGACAGACAGACAGACAGTAAACCGATTTTAATAAGGTTTTGTGTTTACACAAAACCTTAAAAAGGATGGAAATGATCCCATGAGGTTTTTAAACTTAACACTTGGATAGACGATGCTCCGCCTTAGAAGGCAATATGCTCCTACAAGAGAAGGTAAGTTGCACCTAATCCTTAAAAATAAAGACTCTGCCCAAAAACTACAAACGCTTGAAGAATTTGTTAAAATTTCTATTTAAATATATTTTTCAGTCAGTAGTTCAGTTTACAATATTCTATTATACAGGGTGTTCCATTTGTGATGTTGCAAATTCTAACGGTGGATAGCACCACCTCTTTCAGGAAAATTGGTCCAGTGAATTCGGTACTCTATTTTTTCCAGTTACAAAGTTATAGCAGTTTTCGTAAATAGTATCAAAAAGTTTAACCTTCCCAAAAGAATCGAAATTTCCCTGCCCCTAATACTAGCCCCTAATACTAGCAAGTGCCAAGCATTTAGGCTCGAGCGATCCTAGCTATTTAAGGGGGTTATCCCGTGTGTTTCTTCAAGAAACCTAAGGTTTATGGGCTAGCTACAGCAGATTAACGGTCAGTAAAGATTTTATGGTTGAAAATCGCATTCTACTTTTTAAATGCGTTTTTCTCGAAACCGCATGTTAAAAATTGTCTGCCACCATAGCGCAAAATCTGTCCAACGAAATTCTTTGAAATTTTCACGACTTATTCAGAACATATTTCTACGGTCCGCAAAACTAAGATAATTGCAATTCATTTAGTGTTTTTTTTTCATTCATTAAAGAAACCTTAAAAAACAAGGCAGCACGTTAAAATGCCGTTTACATTTTTTCTTTAAGATGATCTAGCGGGAAAGCAGGAAAACACCTTTTTTTGAAAATGGGTGTATAAATTGCTCTGTATTTCAATAATGAACAATGCTATGCGGCTAAAAAATTAGTACACATGCTCAAGATATTAGTAAATATGGTGAAAAATTCGTATTTGTACCTTTATTCAGTTCTTCACAAAAAAATTCTAAAGAAAGCAAAAAACAAACAGCCTTCACACGGGGTGATCACCTTAAAGACAAAGGGGTTCTGGCGGTAGGTTAATGGAAGAATCCATCGACAACTCCCAGCAACCTCGAATATGTATGCAGAATGATATTCCTCTGCATAGTTTAAAACAGATTGCATGAGTGTCACAGCACATCAAAAGGGATTTACGTACAATATTATGGGAACTACAATAACCGCTCCGAGAAACCAAATTTCTTTGATTTCCCATACCAGTAGCTAGTTCGCCTTCTTCTCCACTTATTTTCGTTCAACATTGCTTTTATGGGAGATAACAACATCAACATCAATAATATACGCGGGGCGACCCGTCTTCTCAACAAACAGCACGTCAGGCTTATTGTGTGGAATGTGGCGCTCAACTAGCCTTGTCGGTCCCAATACATGCCGCAAGCATAACTTCAATATCAAGTAATACTTGCGACTCATATCGGTGAACCGGATATGTTCCCGTGTTTAGCTAATGCTTGTATGTAAGGTTTTGATGAACCACCTCACACGATGACATTACAGTGAACGAGAAATGAGATGGTCCAATGTGTCTAACTCCGAACAACACATTCTGCACTGGTCGTTCTCGACCCGCTCTTTGTTATAAGCTCGAGTGGCAACTACGCCATCCTGCATGGCACACATGAATCGCTCAGTCGCAGCAAAGAGTTTCCCATCAAATAACGATCTGCTCGACAATTGCAAATGGACAAATGGCTGCCAAAGACGAATCACCTGTTTATCGTGCATGTCTTCGATTTTCATTCATCGATCCGCTTTTGGGCCGAATTCACTCAACTAAGAAGATTGAAAAATCAATCCTTCCAGTTAAGTGGAGTCAGTCCACCGTCTGCCTCACAGGCAGCCGAATGTGCTCCTTGGTGTAAGAAGAAGCGCGTAGTGAGTCGACTTGGCGATGATGTTGTGCCGCCACGTCAACCACGCCCCTACCTCTGATGTCATGAGGCAAGTTCAGCTAATGCATAAGTTAGTGAAGGGATAGCGAATATATTCGCTTATTTTATTCTTCTCCAAGAGATGCGATCACAGCTGCCAGCTTGACACGTCTCCGGAATTCGGACAGCAGAGCATCCTTCGGATCACCAACTCGAGCATGGGTTCCTTGCAGAATTCTTAGGTATTTGTCGAAGTTTGTCTCCGTTATAGCTTGGGATTTGGAGGTCACCAATGCTATGTCCAGCATGCAGCTCGTGATGACCTTTGCGGATGGCTTGGATTCGAAACTTGTCTAATTCAAATTCCATCCAAATATCACGGCAGAACATTGGCAGCAGACTTCTAATGTGGTCGCCAGTACCAGCATACAGTTTGATATCATCTAAGTACATGAAATGTGTCAGCTCGCAGTTAGTACGTAGCATGTTATTGAAAAACCATGACTTCAAGCATCATTCAGTGGCCATCAAAACCAAAGGGGACTCAAGGAATCCCCCTGGAAAATGCCCCTCCGTATAAAGATAGGCTCTGAGGTATTAGCACCCTCAGATAAAAGCCCTTCCATGACTGTCGCCAAAAATTTTATTAGTTTCGGATCTATGCGATACAGATGCAGGACGTCGATTAGCCAGGTATGGAGGGCACTGTCGGAAGCCTTGGAATAATCGATATAGCGACAAAGTGGTTTCTTTGGCCTCTACTTACTTGTCCTATAACTATCGAGTCGATAATGAGTTGCTCTTTTCAATCCCTTGACCTGACTCAGTTGCCTTTCTGCTCCTCGGGCAAAATGTTGTTGGTCTCGAGATGCGCATTGATCCTTCCAATAATAATGGGCATTACGACTTTCTAAAGGGTTGGTAAGCAAGTAATCGGTCTTGTGTCTTCGGGGTCCTGCACCGTATCCTTTTTAGTGGCAAGGTAGGTAATTCCCGTAGTGAGGAAGGGTGGAAATTCATCCGGCCGACTAATGACCTGATTTATACTGTGTGCCAACAGACTGTGTATACTGGCAAATTTCTTCTACCAGAACTTTTGCACCCAATCTTGCAACCTGAACTTCTCCAGTTTTTCGAGCAGTTTATGGCTCGTGGAACTTCCTCTTCGATAACATTCGCAAAATTCATGCCATCCGTAGTGGCATGGTGGTTGCTTTAGGTGACGATCCACTTAGCATGCTGGCCAGGTAACTCCCAGAACGCACCCCAAAATTCTTTCGCTTCCGTCCCCGAAAATTCTGAATACGTCTAGGTGAGTGAAAGTTTCTGCTGTGGTGTGTCCAGAATTTCAACTGCAGCTGTTTCACAAGGGATAGCAAAATTTCGGTAAAATGTATGCATTTTCCCTCCTGTCTGCTGGCATTGCCAAAACTAATTTGAATCATTCTAGCAATGCTCTGCCTTTGCGAGTCACGTGCCATTCCAGATGAATTTTCCATGGTGGATCTCTTCGGTCACTCAAACCAATAACGCGAAAGCGAACTTTCTGGCCGTCCAAACTGACAGCCGCAACTGCACACAATAGACAAATGAATGTAGTTCTGGCAGCGACATATCCATACACAGCCGAGATGCAATCTCATCGTTGTTTTGAGATAGGAGTTGCTAGAGATGAAAGGAGCCTGGGAATATCTAGTCTATGCAAAGGATCCATTTCCGAGAATTTTACACAAGCTTTTCGAAATTTCTCCCGAACCTCAGCACAGACTTCAGCTGGATCGTGGAGAAGAGTGCTTCGTCGAGTACCGTTGCTTTGCAGTGCGGCGTGGTGTTGTTGATGCCGCCGTCTCTACCCCCATCGGTTCTTAGTCACCAGTTTCTGCAATGACCTCAAGTCGAACACAAGCGCAGATGATGGTTGGGATTCTTCGTTGCGAGTAATAAAGCGGCACCTGTCTGCGACTCACTGCTGAGTCATGTGCGCGAATTGCGTGAAACGCTCTAAGAATCTCTGGTACAACAAGGGGCGGCAAGATGTTCTGGCGAAACAGCTGCAGCAGGCGGAGCAATGCTCCTGGTTATCATGTCACCTGGACGTCAAACCGCTTCGCGAATAGCAATTTCGACGCTGCGCTGTTCAAGTCAGACGATTCTCGCCGGCTATCTGTACCGGGCCTCAAATTTCTTCTTCTTCTCATTAGATGAATTTACATTTTACCCCTAACTGCCAGGTATGGTGGTAGCTTCCTCAGTGAGTAATCTGGAAGATTCTGTATTTTCCTGCTAACCCATGAGACGCAGCGGTGGCGTACAACCATTCATATTGAAGCTATCTGTCCCTCCTCCTGTCACAGACGGGCTTGGTAATTTTTTCTAATAATTTCTAGTGTTGCCACTTTGTGCTTTGCATCAAGCTATGATGTATCCTTTTATGTCAGGCCCTCCACGCCATTTTTTTTTGTAATATTATCCATTAAATTTTGTCGATTATTGCTGTGTTCTCAATAAAGGAGCCTCTTTACTCTATTCCACACGTTTTCTATTGGGATCGAATCAGACGAATTTGCTGGCCATGGTTTAAAGGAATATTTTCCTATAACATATTTTTTTGCATGTGGCATCGGACGCCATCTTGTATAAAGGTGAAGATGTGTAAAATCCGTTATCATCAAAATAAGCCAGCGCGATGGTCTATATTTTTTTTATGTGGTGCCCTGGCAATTGCCATAATTTTCCGTTCCGACCTAGGCCTGATCTTCTTTTCTCGTCCGCTTTCAATAGATTTTATTTGTAATTTCTTGCTCTATTTTTTTTTAGGTTTGCACCACTACATAAGGTAAAACTTCCTGAAGACGACAAATTTCTCATATTGAGTGATTCCCAGTTCAGTGCACAATTTGTTGTTTCTGTCGTTTTTACTGTGGTAATATTTGCAAATACTCAATCTCACTAATTAAGCAGCATTCCACTATTTAGTTCCACAACTTTAAAATCGAAATAAAACTAATACAAATTTTTTAAATAAGCCACTTAAAGAACACTATTAATTAACATCATTAACAACTGGCACCACACACACTTCTGATCCGTTTTCTTGTACTTTCTTATCTGGAAAAATGACCAGCTTTTCGTTTTATTAACGTAAACTAATTAGGTAATTCCGACCGATAAACATTATTAGACTACGGACCCATCCAAGAAAACAGGACAAAGCCAAATACAGGAAATGATGAAATTTACAAGTGTTTGCCATTTTTGGCTGGGGATTTTACTGTGTCCCCGTAATGGCCGATTAAAACTACAACCGTATCGCCCATGAGCACTCTGGATTGTTCTATTCCTGGGAAGTGCACTGAGTTTAGGTTTCTCAAACGTTCCTTTTCTTTCCTTAGTCACGTAGCTATGAATCCATTCCGTAGAATCCATCCGGATATCATAGTACATCAAAATCATTAATGCTTTTTTAGTATTAATTTTTGCGAACCATAGTGTATCGTTGAATTTTAGTAGTTCATTGGAAAATCCCTATTTGTTTCATGCTACAAGATATAATTTAGGACATCAGATACTAACAAACAAGTCGGAATACCGCTTCGGATATAAAGGCTTTGAGTTCATCTTGTGTAAGAAATTTCAACGCACATTTTTCTCTCCGTATATAGCTACAAATCCAACATTTTTCTTCATCATTCATTCATTCGTTCATTCATTCTTTTCCAAACAACAAAATATATGTGCATATCACAGCCATAGATATTATCATCACCCTAAACAAACATTTCCGAACACTGTGCATATGTATGCACGTATATAAATTGATCGTACCCATATTTCCGATTTACTTCTTGCACAAAAGTATACATATGTACATATATAGTATGTATATTAAATGCGGTTGATTTAATGTACAAATATATCTTTCTGAATGAGACACTACTTCATTAGGACGCATATACTATATACCTACATGTGTGCATGTCTGTTTGGAGTAATTGATGTTGATATTCATAAACAAATGACCAAAAAACTAAAACAAAATAATTCTTTCCGACCCCATTCATATGAACTTAATTCTTTGTGGTATTGACGAATTGATATGGGATGATGACGTCATACACGTTGCAGAATGTACGAAATTCACAAAAAATGGCAAAGTTTCGCGCTTATAACTTTGTTAATAATAATTGGATTTTCTTCAAACTTGATCATAATGTTATCCCTTACAGCCATGCCAAATTTTGCACTTCTAAAATGGACATCAGAGGGGTTGCCGGGTAAATTTCTAAAATGTGGAAATATACTATTATTAACTTTGTTTGTGCAGATATCGGAACCGGATGTATTTTGAGGCCTACGTTTCATAGAGGTGCACCACTGTGATTTTTTTCAGATTTTTCGGTTGGATAGATTCTAAGAACTTTTTGATATTTAGCGCCCTCATTCCCCTATGTTCCACCTGATATCAAATATGGAACCAGTTTGGAAATACTAATTGAGCCCTTTAGTGTGACTACATTTTATAAAAAAATTTGCACCCTCCATTCGCAGGTATGAGGAGCCCCCCTTAAACTTAACACAAAATGGTGCACATAAAGATCACACCCTCCTACCAATTTCGTGACAATCGGTCAAGCCGTTTCCGAATAAATTGGGTGTGACAGACAGACGGACAGGCAGGCATCGACTCGATTATAATAGGGTTTTGTTTGGCACAAAACCTTATTTTAATATAGGTTTTAAGAAGAAGAGCATTCTTGTGAAGAAGATTCTCAAACCATCCTTCTTCGGGATAATGTGGAAATTGCTTCATTCCCTCCTTAAATTTGCAATGGCATAGATAAATGGATTTGACAACAAAATCGTTACTCACTTCTGAACAATGAATTCTGCCTACCAATTATTTGGGAAGGATCTAAGATCATTGAAAATTTCTCAATTGAGATACCATCTCATGTGTCGTATAAATAATGGATTGTCTGGGAAGGCATCTTTTCGGGGATGTATCTTCGCATTCATTACTGTTTCCACGCCCGTACGTATATATATATATATATATATTATATATACATACCTTCATGATTGGGTATGTTTTAAAAATTCACCCTTTCTGTCCATTTAAGCAATTGAAATCCAAAATATCACATAGTTTAGTTATATAAGTAAAATTTTACCCCATGAAGCACTTCAAATGACTGTTAAGGGTTGGAAGGTTCACACTACTTCTTAGAAAGAAATGTATCAAAACAACATAATATTCCCATACCGGGAATCGAACCCGGGCCTCCTGGGTGAAAGCCAGGTATCCTAGCCACTAGACCATATGGGACGCGTGGACATTTGTGAAAGTACCTGCACGCATACATAAGTGAATATATTTTTAGAGATAGAATTCATCTTCATTTGAAAATATATCTAAAAATAACTGGAAACTTAAAATACAGTACTTGTCGGAGGTTCCTACTGTCGTAAAATATTCCATGGTGTCACAAACGTCGTCTTTATCTAATTTTAAACTAACTACGGATAATCAAGCTGGATTGTATACCTGAAAGAATCAGATGCAATTAATTTGGGAATTGAATCTAAATTGAATTTTATTTATACCAGAACGTACTGTTACGTTGCGTACAATTTTCGAGAGTTATTTACAGCTCTCTGATTGAAAAATGTGATTAGAAAACTGTAAATGCTTTTGATTTTCGTACCATTTGCGTTCGTTCTATTCCTAATAGAGAAAGTGGGCTCTTTAATTGCTACAGAGCCCATTAAGACTACGACGATGAAAATATTCTATAAATGCTAGGTGTGAATACATGCTTCAAAGAGGCATTTCATGAATGAAACACAAAATTTCTGGCACAAATGTTAGAAATAAATTCAAGCAAAAATGTCCATACTTTATTTTTGGAATCTTTTACTCGGAACTTCGCGGGAATACTAAAAAAATACTTAGGTTCATTTAAAAACATTGATACAAGACTTTTTCGGGATCCTTCACTAAGTAATCTTATGAAAAAATATTAGCTGACGGCCATGAAAATCTAAAATTTCACTTGAAACATGAAAGATATAACAGTTTAATTTGCACGGAAATGGAAGTATTTGGGTTTCCAAAGTCACTGACAATTAATCATCGTTTTAAGCGGAGTATAAATGAAGTCGGACAGAAAAACTTGCAAAATTAGCAGCAATTATACGTGATTCTCACAAAATTTTCACAAAATAATTTACAAAAAGAACTATAAGTACAGACAAAGCAAACTATTAACACTACAGTAAACGAATCTATAGAAAATACAGACTTTAGAAAAGTCTCTGGACAAAAAAGTAAAGTACTCACCGTTGATGCATAATTCCTTTTAGAAACCGATGACATGCAGATGTACTTCTGTAGTTGGTTACGGGAAGTAAATTGGGATATAACAAAATTGATGTTATTTGCTTTTCAAGATTATCATTACCATTAACTGGACACCTGGTGCCCAGTTTGTAAGGAAATTTAGGCATCTCGGTTTTACACCGACGTCCATCCCCACCTGGTGGATTAGGTGGCTTGCTAACTGCAAACTATTGAGCCAGATTTTATCCACAACCAGAATCGAAATCGCCTATCCTCCTCTGGTCATGAAAGCCGTGTACAGTTTTACCCAGACTGCGCTATCACAGACATAGTGCAACTGGTACGCTAATGGCAAGCCCTGGCGACACTTTTGATTAGCAACTGGTCAATTTGGTTGAAAGTGATCCCGCCTGCGAGGGCACATGTTTGTTTGTGAACCGCTTTCCGCGCGAACCAAGTTCTTCCAACGAAAATTGCAGAATGTGTACAGAGGTTTCATCACACTCTGCACAGAATTTTTAGGCAGTGTCCGTAGATATCCCTAGTTTCCCTAGGTGATAGTTTAGATGAGAGTGACCAGAGAGAATTCCCACTATGATTCGGAGGTCCTTTTTGGTGAAGTTTAAGCAATCCTTTGTGCGCTTGGGTTCGTATCCCCCAATAAGCATTTCTGGTAGGCCCGCACAGTACAGTTTCCTCAACTGTTCTTCTTCATTTTCTAACCGTTTCCGATTCCACAGAAGGGTTCTGGCCCGTATAAAGGCGTCCCTGCTCCCTTCTTGGCTAGTTCGTCCGCTGTCTCATTGCCTCCCAACCCAACACGGTCTGGAACCCAGAGTACCCAGACGTTGTTGGGCGAGCCGAGTGTATAGTCTCACAAGGCATTCCTAATACAGTTTACAATCCACCTGGTTGGACCTAAGTGCCTTGATTGCTGCTTGGCTTTCGGTGAGAATAGCAATGTTCGGCCTCCTCTAGTTCCTTTGGAGATTAAAGAAGGCACATTTGTCTATGACGTATATTTCCGCCTGAAATATGCTAGTGTACCTACCCATTGGCTCCAAATACATTTTCCTTTCACCAATGACACCGGCACCCACTAACTCTGCTCTGAGGGATCCGTCAGTGTACTAAGTAATATGTTGCTGGTTTAAGCCGTATGTCCTAGCTACGCTCTTTCAGTTTGCCTTGTTATTCCAACGTATTTCAAACTACTTATCAATATGAAACCTCGTTGTCATGTTATCCCTTGGTATCAATAATTCGGGATACCGCCTGCAAAGAATATCAATACTCCTTCGGTTTAGGTAGCTCTCCGTCTCACTGATACTCTCGGCCATCCTGAATACCGTCCTCCTTGCCTGAATCTGTATGTGCAGATGGAGTGGGGTTAATCCCAGAAGGACCCCCAATGATGCCGTTGGGCATGTCCTCATTGCTGCACTGATATACACGCAAGCCAGTTTTTGCAGTTTTTGTGTGCTGAGTCCAGTTCTTTCTGCCCAGATTACCGCCCTATAGGTAATCATTGGCCTTACTGTTGCAGTGTATATCCAAAGTAGTATTTTCGGGCTTCAACCCCATCTTTTTCCTGCTATGGATCTACAAGTCATCAGAACCCTCGTGGTTTTCTGACATGTGTCTTCCAGAGTTCTTTTAGGTCTAGCGTAATTCCCAAATATTTGACCTGTTTCTCGTTTCACCTCCACATCATGTAACCTTATGGTTCTCAGGCTATCAAGCTTACGTCTCCTAGTGAATGGTGCTATGATAGTTTTAGCTGGATTGATTCGCAGTCCCACCTTCTTGCACCAAGCACTAGTAATCCTTACTCCAGTTTGAATTCTATCACATAGGGTATCCTCATATTTCCAACTACAGAATAAAATAATGTCGTCCGCGTAACCCTGGACCTATATTTGTTAGCACGTCTAGGAGTTCGTCCACTACCATACTCCAAATAACCGGCAACAGTACCCCGCACTGTGGATAACCTTGAGTAGTATTCATAACATACCCTTGATATATATCCTAGAGCTACGCTCCCCCTTACCACGATCAGAAGAGGCTCTAAGATGATTCCTAGGCCTCTCTGGTGATTTCAGTGATTTAAAAGTTCCCCCTGAATATACCTCTTTGCTAGCTTTCAGTTCTCCCTTCTTCTACTTTTATTCGTTGTTGGAGTCAGGCAGAATGTTGTCGCCTTCTTCCGTGGAGTAGGACCCTATCCTCCTCTTTCTCAGTAAACATCCCATCTTCCTTCTTCAAACAGACAGAGGATATTGCCCTGCCTTTGGCTACAGCGTTATAAAGCCTGGCTGCTTCTGTGATCTGTTCCATACCTTTACAAAATGAAGCTGTTCCGTTTTGCTTTCCTGATCGCGTTGCTATACGCAGTCAGTGCATTTTTGTACCTCGGCCAGTCCCTGGTTTGTTTTGCTCGGTTGAAGAGTTCTCGTACCTCTGCTCTTATGCTGAGCAGTTTCCTCTACATCCTCGATGACTTAGCTGTCTTAACCGGACAGCTGGCCTAATATACGTCAATGACGACTGTATTGAGGTTTCCTACCACTGTCTCTAGTTTCAATTCGCTCCTGATGTTGCAGTTGTTCAGATAGGATCCCTAATCTATTCTCCTGGTATTCCTTATTACCCTTTTTGTTTCAGAGTCGTCCTCAATGCCGTATCTGATTATTATGTGATCAGACATAGAGGTTTCCTCCGACACCCTCCAATTGTTGACCAGCCCGTTCATTAGAGTATTTTCTAGAGTTATGTCTAGTACCTCCTATCTAGTACTGGTCACAAATGTTGGAATGTTCCCTAAGTTATATGTTTCTAACCTCTTGTTAAGAATAAATTCAAGAAGGTACTCATCTTTTCGATTGGTGCCGCTGCTTCCCGAAATGCCCTCTTCTCACAGTACTTCACCAGTTTAGCGACATGTTCCGGTGGAATCCGGATGTCGTCTCCTTAGAAGTATCCCGATGCCATGACTACCTTTAGGGTGCTCCTCCCGGCTTCCTATGAGGCTTACATAGAAACAAGGTCCCCGGTCAGGAACTCTGAAAAAAATATATATTTTAAATTGCGTTTACGAATTATGCAAGTTCTTGGTTTTTCACAAGAGAAGTCCCAAATAAATTGCATGCTTCCTCCTTGCAGACCGCGAATCTGCCCACGGTACACCCAGGGCCCGTGACCCAGCACTATTCCAATGTTCTCCTTGGAGATTGCCCTTGCAATTACCGCAGATGCAGCTCTTGCATGGTGGAGGTTTATCTGTTCTATCTTAGTGCTGGCCATTAGCTCCGTTATTGTTTGGAGCACTTCTCCACTGTCAGAGTATCGCGTTCCTCACCCGACACGGCGCTTTCTTCCGGGTCGCTGTCGAGCTTGAACGCTAGAAGCCCTAGGTCTTGGTCATCCAGCTCCTGCCCTTCACTGGGCAGTAGGTCTACTTCCCTGGTTGATCCAGTCCTTTCTGCCTCTATGGCTTTCGATACTTCTTCGGGGACCTGGGTATGCTTTTCACCCGATGTCTCTTCCCAGGTGTCTTTCCTCGGCTTTTTGCTGTGCACATGCACAGATATGCTGCCAAATCGATAGTTGATATGGCAACACCGAAATTTAATTGTCTACCCCGACCCTGAGGAGTGTACTCTTGCCCAGCGCCTTGCTTCTGAAGACTCTCCATAATCGCGTATGGAGATCTTCATTGTGAGCGATGAAGAAACCCATGAGATCTTCCGTCTCTACGGTCGCAGCTTTTGGGAGAAAAACTGTCAACATATGTGATCCTGGTATATCGTCCCCAGCAAATGTTGACAGCCCTCCCAGCCTGGCAATTTAGGAACTATGATCCTAAGCCACTTTGCAGTGTCTTCCGTCATGAAGTCCACCCATATATGACCTTGCCGAAAGCATATGCCGGTGAACACAAGTTTCGCGTTCCATCCCTTGCACATCTACCACTGAGTCCTGTCTCCTTCCTGACGTCTGATTATTTATCTCAGACGTGCTTTTGCTAGTCCTTGCTTTTTAAGTACTGGTATTTGTTGGTTGTTGTTCTCGTAGTATACAAATGTTGACCTTGGATCCACTGCTTGACGTTCCAACTTCTTCCTTCTTGGGTGTAATCACCTGGCTCTCGGTATTTCGCAGATGTGCCTCCGCCTGATCAACCAGCTTGTGTGCAGTACGGGGTCCCGCTCGTTTGGTTGTAGTTTTTTTATTTCCTTTTCTTTTGCAAAATTACTCATTTGATTCCCACGAGTATGGGGGTTAGGAGGTCCGTGTGCCATAGCCCCCCAAATCATGATAAGATCTAACTTATTCACTGAGGCGACTAAGTATCAGTGAGGCTCCATTCGAAAAGAGTCAGTTACCCCCGACTGCAAACTATCCAATGGGCACGGTACGCATGACAGAGGAAAGACAGTTCACCCTCACAGAAAGATAGGTTGGCCTCAGGGAGCTATATTCCGCATCAGTCTATCCTGTATTGCACTGCTTGACCCCTTTTGATAAAATACCCTCCTGCCTCGGTGAAAGTATCCTTCTCCGACTCTGCAGTCTCCTTTTTAGGAACGTGCACGTTAATGAGGATTATATTTCCGACTTTGTTTCGGAAATGCAGAGTACATAACCTTCATCCATATTCAAGAGGTTGCATTGTTTCGTTGATTAGCCTACTCCGAGCAAATAACATATGGTCCAGTGGAAACCAGTGCCAGAGAGGGATTTTAAACAGGGTGCGTCGGTAAGGTTGGACTTTTTTGGACAACCTAATGGGGCAGTGCAAACTCTCTTGGAAGTACACCAGTCGGGAGAACAGCTGACAGATAAAGGACAGTATACATACATATAACATAGTATGCAGAAGGTTGAAGTAGTGTATTCTACACAGTTGGTTTAAAAACGCGAAGCAAGATTGTGGAGCAGAAGTCTACCTTTTGGATAAAGACGAGAAATGAGCCTCTTCCCTGGCATAACATACAGCCATCTTGGTTGAGTCAGTGGCATCACGTCATTGGAGCAAGGAAGGTATTGCTTCCTTTAATTAAAGAAAGCACAGTGAAAGAAAAATAAGAGAGGAAGTTAAATCATAATACCGCTCAAAATGTTGCTTCTTAATAGCACTTTGACAAAGCAAGAGCCGAACAGCCACAGCAAGTGCCCTTTTCGCGATAAACATTTCTTGAAGGGCATTTTAAAATCTGCCCGTATGACGGTCCATTGAATAATCCATTTCGTTGTCGAGCGTTCAACTCGAAATCAAAAATTATATGGAGCCAATGGGAGATTCCGGAGTAGCAGAATTGGTTGCTGATGAATTGTGTGGTGTATTGGTCCGATCGAATGATCAATGAATGTTTAGGTGTCCAATTTGATTTCGATTTCCAATTTGGTTATCGGTTGTAAGTAATTTGTGGTGCGTTGAATAGTGGAGTAGAGTAATATTGAATAGAACAGTTTTTCGTGTATTGTAAGTGCATGTGATTTAAAGTTTAAAGTAATGAGCAGTTTTCAAATTAATAGTGGTGCCTTTACTGAAGGTTTTCTTTTGTGTGTGACTGATGATCTGTTATCGAAGTCTTTTGAATCGCCTTAGTTTGCTAGTAAGAAAACATGCTTGCGAAAATTAATTCTCCAATGCTCCACAGCTTATTAGAAGTAATTCCGTTAGAAAGAACATCGAACACAATGAGATATTACGTTCTGATCGCTCAGAGACTATGAATGACCGCCACCCCATACATCACACACCCAAATTCAATTATAACAGGTATGAAAGGTTTCGTTTGCTTCTTCTGTGAGTATATTTGAGTGTAGAACTATCCCATTTGTATGTAGCCAGTTAAGAATATGCATTTAGCACGTCAGATTTAGTACTTCGGGTTATAGATTTACACGATAAAGACCCCCTCTAAATCTCAACGTAGGAGGATATCACTCACTGCATGTCTGCGAGTCCACAGTTCCCACCTTATCACCAAATTTCGTATCAGTCAGTATAACCGTTTCTGAGAAAAGTGCCTGTGACAGACAGACAGACTGACAGACAGAAAAACAAACAGACAGCCTCCTCTTACTTAACTGAGAGGAGGCACTGGTATGATACCGATGACGGACCCCAGGAATTCGTTGTTTCTGCGGGTGTCCGACAGGGCTCCGTATTGGGCCCACTACTGTGGAACATCATGTACAACGATGTACTTAATCCTCACCCTCCGGAGGAAGCCACAGTGGTGGGTTACGCTGGCGACATAGCACTTGTTGTTGTCGCAAAGCGTCCCGAAGATGCTGAGTTATACTGAAGCGAGGCAATCAGTGCTGTCAAACGCTGGTTAGAGAGCTCTGGTCTGACGCCTGCGGAGGAAAAAACAGAAGCGGTCATCATCACTAAGCGCCGGAAGAGACATTACGCCTGCATTAGAATCGGAAATCGTATCATCACTTCCAAGCCGACTTGGGGATGGTCATAGACAGGAAACTCAGCTATAAGCAACACGTACAGTATGTTTGTAATTAATCATCCACTGCTAGTATGGCCCTGGCGAGGATGATGCCGAACGTGGGAGGGCCACAGCATACCTCTAGGTTGCTTATAGCCAGGGTGGTGACCTCAATCATGTTATATGCAACCCCAGTTTGGAGAAAGGTGTTGCACATGTCAGTTAACACTAACAAACTGAATGCAGTCTACCGGAGGACAGCCCTAAGGGTATGCTCTGCCTTCAGGACTACCTCAGGTGATGCAGCATTCGTCATCTCTGGAATGATGCCGATTGATATCTTGGCAGATGAGATGGCGAATATATACCATGCGAAGTCAATCTCTCCCTTATTGCAGACGAAGAACGCTGAGAGGGAGAGATCCATAAATAGATGGCAAGAGCGGTGGGAACGCTCAGGAAAGGGTCGGTGGACTCACAGGCTCATTCCTGCACACAAGCTCATTCCATCAAGCAGTGGTTGGAGAGATAACACGGTGAGATTAACTATAATCTCACCCAATTTTTCACGGGACATGGAGGATATCTCCAATACCTTCACAGGTTTAAATTGGAGACCTCACCCGACTTTCCAAATTGTGATGGAGTCCCAGAGGACCCAGAGCATGTATTCTTCCACTGTCCGAGATTTGTGGAAGAAAGGAGGAATCTAGAGATTCTAGGAGAGGTGCTGGTACCAGAAAATCTAGTGCCGACAATGCTAGCACATCAAGAGAATTGGGATGCGGTCAACTCCATGATCGCATCTATTCAAGATAAATTGCGAAAGGCAGAGGAAAGGAGAAAAACGCGGTCATGTGCGTCGCGTATAGAAGAAATGGGATTAAGCTGGAATGCGCTGACCCCGCTGGGGGGGGGGACCAGTGTCTTTTGAAGATTTCCATCTCCTCAAAAAAAAAAGACAGACAGACAGACAGACAGACGGACAGACAGACAGACATTCCTGTGAGGAGTGGCCAGATCTCCCATCAGGCGCGACCCCAGCTGGCGGATAGGGGCATACCTATTGATGTGTAAATATGTGTTCATGCACTTTTCTTTTTTGATTGTGCATGGGCTAGTGTTTGCTCATCTCTGGTGCGCGGACCAAAATGGCTATGGGAAGGATACCCAGAACATAAAACCACCATGGAAGACGAGAGAAGGAGGAAACTTACGGTGCAGGGGCTCGGAACCCCAGTACCGGCGGCTTTTGGGAGTGAGCAAGCGGGCTCCCGGTCGTCGATATCCCGCGACCGCAGTGCCTCGGTGGTGGACAACTTGGCCACCTTGGCATATAATGCTACAAGTGATTTGGATCTGGAGAAGGAAGTATTCAAGCGAAGTACGACTTTACCGAGAACACCAATAACAAGACCAAACAAAGATGAACTAAAAGCAGCTTTTTGGACAACAAAAACCGTGACAACACCCACCGCACATGTTCAAGATGCTCGACAGCAGGAGGTGCTCCAGGAACAAGGAAGAGATCCATTCAAAAGAAGCTCATCAACTTTGAGATCTCCACCAATGCCAAAGACGATGAAGGATAAAGTACAGGCCAAAAGTGAAGGACCATGTAAAAAGAGTAACCCTGCCGGGACTTATAGGGAGCAGAGTCCCGATCCGGAGGAATTACCCTTCACCCAGCTTGGGGCAAAAATAGTTGAGCTGTCCGAGTTTATCAAGGACAAGCACAACGTGCACCAAGCCATAAAGAATATGGTGAGGGCTATTAGAGTTCTCTATAATAGATCACAGATGGAGGAAAAGAATAATAAGAACACGCCGAACCCCGCTGTGCCAACAGTATCACAAGCAACCCAAGTGACGCCTAACCGTACTACCATCGAATCCTAGC
This sequence comes from Hermetia illucens, assembly GCF_905115235.1. Taxonomy (NCBI): domain Eukaryota; kingdom Metazoa; phylum Arthropoda; class Insecta; order Diptera; family Stratiomyidae; genus Hermetia; species Hermetia illucens. The sequence continues at coordinate 81,648,490 of NC_051852.1, read as the reverse complement.
GAAATAAGCGAGTACGTGAAAAAGAGGGGGATCCTTTAAGTAATCAGCAGGCGCCTAAGAGAAAAAAAGGCGGACAGGACATCCGGAAAACCAACACCAACAGGTCAGAAGGAGGAAACCGTACAGAGAATCTAGGAAACTCGACCAGCGTTGCGAAGCCTAAGACCAGCGAAAACGATGGATGGACTAAAGTTACCAACAAAAAAGCGGTACGAAAGGCAAAAGTGCGAACTCGTCCAGATGTAATTGTTATCTCCAGTAAGGGCAATCTGTCCTACGCGGAGATACTCAAAAAGGTCAAAGCGGATCCCGACCTAAAAGATCTGAGCGGAAATGTAAACCGAATCCGAAGAACCCAGAAAGGGGATCTCATGTTCGAGCTGAAAAGATCCAGCGTGGCCCAAACTGATGACTTTCGCACACAAGTGAAAAACTCACTTGGGGAGAATGCCGCAGTGCGTGCCCAAAAACATGAGATCTACCTTCAATGTAAGGATCTCGATGAAGTAACATCGAAAGAAGAAATTTGTATTGCTCTGAAGGAGCAATTCAAGTTGAAAGAACTCACCGAGGAGTCAGTTTTGGGCTTACGAAAAGCCTATGGTGGTACTCAAACAGCCACAATACGAGTACCAGCGGAGGCAGCACAGATGTTATTGGCTGCCGGAAGGGTTCGGATTGCATGGGTTGTCTGCCGTTTAAGGGAACAAATTTCACTGAAGAGGTGCTTCAAATGCCTCATGTTTGGACACTTCGCGAAGGCATGCACCAGCAGCATTGATCGATCCGATCGATGCAGAAGGTGTGGGGAGAAAGGCCATATTGCCAGAGAGTGCAATAGGGACCCCAAGTGCCTATTGTGCGAAGTAAAAGAGGGACAGGATAACCGGCATATTGCCGGGAGTGGTAAATGTCCAGAATTTAGGAAGGCGCTCACTGCAATGAGAAAATGAGGTTTATTCAAATAAATCTGAATCATTGCAGGGTCCCTCAGGATTTACTTGAGCAGGCCACGTTCGAATCTGAGATGGAAATCGCCATCATAAGCGAACCGTATAGACACCGTCACGGTGGCGTATGGGTCAAAGATTCGACTGGTGGAGCGGCGATATGGGCTTGCGGTCGACAGGCCATACAATGTACTGCAAGTCAGGCAGTCAGTGGCTTCGTGTGGGCGAAAATAAGTGGTGTATATGTATACAGCTGCTACGCCCCGCCAAGTTTGACAGTGTCTGAATTCGAGCAAATGCTTGATAATCTTGTTCTCGACGCGAAGGGACGAAGTCCAAAGGTGATTGCTGGTGATTTCAATGCTTGGGCCCTAGAGTGGGGTAGTAGGGAATCAAATGCTAGGGGGCGCAGTTTATTAGAAGCTTTTGCGCAGATGGACATAGTTTTGGCTAACGAAGGTGCTGTAAACACCTTCCAGAAAGGGGGACCAGGCTCGGTTGTAGACCTGACCTTTGTCAGCCCTTCGCTGGCGCGTGGTATGTCCTGGTGCGTCAGCGAACGCTACACCCACAGCGATCACCAGGCAGTTTTCTTTGAGACATGTATCGAACTATCATGCCCGAAACCGAAAAAGATTTCAGGCTGGTCTGCAAAATCTTTGGATGAGCAGAGCTTCTTAGAGGTGTGGTTGGATCAACCTGATATAGCAGGCGCCTCTACGGAAAGAGCTGTCCATCTGGCTCAATGCATCGCCAAAGCATGTGACGCGTCCATGCCTAGGAGGTGCGCATTCCCCCGTAGAAGACCAAACTACTGGTGGAATGATGAACTGACCGGCCTTCGATCGGCCTGCCATCGAGCGAGAAGAGCGGCTCAGAGGGCGGTAGGTAGAGTCGATCAAGGGCAGAAAGAGTGCGCCTACAAAGCAGCCCGCAAAACCCTCAAGCTGGCCATCCAGCGAAGCAAGAGGAAATGCTTTAGGGAGCTCTGCTCAGAAGCGGACGTAAATCCGTGGGGGAGAGCTTATGGAATCGTGATGGGACGATTTAGAGGCCGTTCGTCTCCGCAGATCACGTGCCCCGCCCTCTTGTTGAAAATCATCCAGGGGTTATTCCCCCAGCAAGAGGAGAACACCGACACATTCCAACCACCTCTGAATGTGATGGCAATCCCGCCAGTCACCAGAGACGAGCTCCTGGAGATCTGCGGCAGAATAGGAGACAACAAAGCACCGGGTCTGGACGGAATAAAGAATAAGGCCCTTAAGCTTGCCGTCAAATCCAGGCCGGACATGTTTGCTGGGTTGTTCGAAGCGTGTATGTCCGAGGGAATATTTCCAGCGGTATGGAAGCGGCAGAAGTTGGTGCTTCTGCCCAAGCCTGGTAAAGCACCAGGTGAACCATCCTCATACCGACCCATATGTCTTTTGGACACGGTGGGGAAAATGTTAGAGCGGGTAATCTATAATAGATTACTCCCAGTAGTTGAGAGCCAAGGCGGCCTTTCAGATCGGCAGTATGGATTCCGTAAAGCCAGATCAACCATTGATGCCATCAAATTGGTTACTGGCTTGGCCGAAGATGCAATCCACGGAAAGGGTAGTACCAGCAAATATTGCGTGGTAGTAACCCTGGACGTGAAAAATGCATTCAATTCGGCCAATTGGAATCTAATCCGGAAATCCCTAGCGAAGGTTGGTATTCCCGCCTACCTCGCCGCAATTGTCGATAGTTATTTAACTGAAAGGAGGCTCTGGTACGACACTGATGACGGACCGCAGGAGTACGTCGTTTCCGCGGGTGTCCCGCAGGGCTCCGTATTGGGCCCACTACTGTGGAACATCATGTACAACGATGTACTTAATCTTCCCCTTCCGGAGGAAGCCACAGTGGTGGGTTACGCTGACGACATTGCACTGGTTGTTGTCGCAAAGCATCTCGAAGATGCTGAGTTATACTCAAGCGAGGCAATCGGTGCTGTCAAATGCTGGTTGGAGAGCTCTGGTCTGACGCTTGCGGAGGAAAAAACGGAAGCGGTCCTCATCACGAAGCGCCGGAAGAGAAATTACGCCTGTGTTAGAGTCGGGAATCATATCATCACTTCCAAGCCGGCCATCAAATACTTGGGGGTGGTGATAGACAGGAAGCTCAGCTATAAGCAACACGTACAGTATGTTTGTGATAAATCATCCACTGCCAGTATGGCCCTGGCCAGGATGATGCCGAACGTGGGAGGGCCACGGCATACCTCTAGGTTGCTTATAGCCAGGGTGGTGACCTCAATCATGCTCTATGCGACCCCAGTTTGGAGCGAGGCGTTGCGGATGTCAGTTAATACTAGCAAACTGAATGCAGTCTACAGGAGGACAGCTCTGAGGGTATGCTCTGCCTTCAGGACTGTCTCAGATGATGCAGCATTCGTCATCTCTGGAATGATGCCCATTGACATCTTGGCAGATGAGATGGCGAATATATACCATGCGAAGCCAATTTCTCCCTTATTGCAGACGAAGAAGGCTGAGAGGGAGAGATCCATAAATAGATGGCAAGAGCGGTGGGAACGCTCGGGAAAGGGTCGGTGGACTCACAGGCTCATTCCTGCCATCAAGGAGTGGTTGGAGAGACGACACGGTGAGGTTAATTATAATCTCACCCAGTTTCTCACGGGACATGGAGGATATCTCCAATACCTTCACAGGTTTAAATTGGAGACCTCACCCGACTGTCCAAATTGCGATGGAGTCCCAGAGGACCCAGAGCATGTATTCTTCCACTGTCCGAGATTTGTGGAAGAAAGGAGGAACCTAGAGGAGACTGTAGGAGAGGTGCTGGTACCAGAAAATCTGGTGCCGAAAATGCTAGCACATCAAGAGAATTGGGATGCGGTCAACTCCATGATCGCATCAATTCAAGATAAATTGCGAAAGGCAGAGGAAAGGAGAAAAACGCGGTCACGTGCGCCGCGTATAGAAGAAATGGGATTAAGCTACAGTGAGCTGACTCCGCCCCGTGATGTAATACCTTATGGTGGTTCCGCGGGGCAGGGAGGGAGTTGGGGGTGGTTTTAGTGGGTAAAAATCCCACACGCTGGTGTGTCCAGACCAGTGTCTTTTGAAGATTTCCACCTCCTCAAAAACAAAAAAAAAAAGAAGACAGACAGACATTGAACCGATTTACAATGTTTTACAAACAAAACCTTAAAAACCAACAAAAGGTATAAGCAAACTTCCCATATAAATATGTATAAAATTTTAACTCGACCTATACTCGTACATGCTTTTATATTGACACGAAATCTGAAACTTAACTCAGAATTCCGGAATGACAGACGTTTCCAAGCGTCGAATACCGAACCCAGTTACTGCTGCAATCCGGGGCAGTAGCATATTCCTAAGATTTTCACCGACATTTGTAAAAAATACCACATATAGTGGAAACATTTTGTAATAACTACTAACTAGTAATGGTTCTTACTATTTATTGATAACTTTTTTTACTATAACTATAACGTTTGACTCATGCTTTTACTTCAATGAGCTCAAAATAAAGCGAGAATTTAACTGAAGGTGAAGACTATCAAATACCAAAATATCGTAATCTGGTATAAGTATCTAAAAAATATAATAGGAACTCCCGACTTCAATTTCTTTAACCAACAATGTGTTTACCTCTACAACCTCAACCAAAACTCCCAAATTAACAAAAACATGACGCCATATATTCTGACTAGAGGACATCGTCAGTCATGTGTAGCGACCACGTTAACAATAAGTTGCTTCCGGCATTTAGCGGATACGTTTTGTGTTCATGTTTGTACTTATGACATGCTGGGCTAGAGTTGTCTCGTCGGAAGGACAACCAGGGGAAGCCCAGCTAGTTAAGTTCACTGTTATTGAAATAGTCGTTTGTCTGATAGCCTTCGAAATGGTCTTGTAAGCGAACGCGGACGATAACTGAATGCACAAAGCAACGTGAGTTCGTAGACGCCATGTCCGCCAGAAATGTCTACAAGGAGGCAGACAAGTGCAATCCAGGACATGTCGACTGTCCTAAGGAAGCCATTAGGATAATTGGATATTCTTTTCAACCTCGTTATATAAAATTGACTCCCGCAACGAAAACTTAAAACGATGTCATGATGTGGAAAGGTGAACGTGCACTTAAATGGAAGCTTTAAATGAAAGGGAGCGCTTATTGGAGCATTTAGAGGCATGTCTGCAGGAAATCGTTTCAGCACATATATAACGAGGAAGTGGAAGAGATGTGATATTGAAATATTCAAGACATCTCCATCGGAAATATGAGTATTCATCTGCATAGCATATGAAGTTGAGTAGCGTATCAGCCATTAGTTTTGTTTTCAGAGCGAGCTACGGGAGCTACTAACGCCCACCCCAAAAATTCCTAATATGTATAATATTCATACGTGTAACCTGAATGTAATTTCGCGGTGTTTCTAGTGATTATAGTATTTCAAATAATTAAGTCTTGTTTTTTATCTAGGCTATCTTATCTTATCTTATCTATATGTGTAATACATGTAAAGCCAACGGAAAGTTGAAATAAACCAACAACTCACAATTCTTAGGTCTCATCAAAGTTTAGTTTAATAAAACCAGTATAGTTTCTGAAACAATCCTTTTCACACTTACAAAAGTTGAGACTTCGCTGATCTGAAGTTTCAGCAGAATATTTTCCAAAGGTCAGAGCTTGAGCTTAAAGAATATCCTTCCATAAGGTAGATTATTGTTTTCACAATAATCTATAAACCGTGCAATATGATTATAGCAGTTACTCTAGAATCTAAAATGGAGTGAAGATTTTATATTTCTAGTATTCGTGGTTTCATGACTCCGAAGAATATTACTCGCACGAAACGGCTGCGGTCAAAAGAGGCATTTACTATTTAGTAATTCAAGTCTTAAGCTCGAAAAAATTAGTTCAAAGCAAATTAGGAAAATTGAAACTAAAACTGATCAATAACCCATAAAAGGCGACGGTTGTTTTGCCAGCTATTTAGAAGAAACTGATGAATTGTCTGCGGAAGGACTAAACAATGTAAACTTCAGAAGAACGAAAAAGCAAAAACCTTCATCATCATCGTCAATAGCGCAACAACCGGTATCGGGTCTAGACCTGCCTTAATAAGGAACTCCAGACATCACCAATTCGATATCCTTAAAAGTTATCTGGTGTCCAGGCCTACGCCGGCGCCGTCGCTCCATCCCAGGCGGAATCTGCCTCATCTTCTTTTCAAGGCTTTGTTTGCAAAACAAAACCTTATTAAAATCGATTCAATGTCTGTCTGTCTGTCCGTCTGTCTGTCTTTTTTCTTTAAGGAGGTGGAAATCTTCAAAAGATTCGCTAGAGTGTAGGATTTTTGCCCACTAAAACCACCCCGGCTCACCCACCCCACCCCGTGGAAGCACCCCTAGATATTACATTGCGGGGTGGAGTTAGCTTACTTTAGCTAGGTCTCCTTCCGTCTACCCGCCTTCCTCACTTCTTCTGCTTTCCGCAGTTTTTCCTGGATTACAGAGATCATGGAATTGATCGCATCGCAGTCTACCTGACAGGCCACCATTCTCCGGGCAAAATTTTCCGGTGATAACACTTGACCGCACTCTAGGATCCTCCTTTCTTCCACGAACCTAGGACACTGGAAGAAAACGTGCGCTGGATCTTCTAGGACCCCGTCGCAGTTTGGACAATTAGGCGAGGTGTTGAATTAAAACCTATACAGGCATAGACGGTATCCTCCATGGCCGGTGAGAAACTGGGTGAGATTATAATTGATCTCCCCATCCTTTCTCTCCAGTCACTCCCCGATGGAAGGGATCAACCTGTAAGTCCAACGACCCTTTTCTGACCGGTCCCATCGCTGTTGCCTTGTGCTTATGGATCTCTCCGTTTCGGCTTTTTTCACCTGCGATAAGGAAGAGATGGACCTGGTGTTGTAAATGTTCATCATTTCGATTGTCAGGATGTCAATCGGCATCATTCCCGAGATGACGAATGCTGCATCGTCTGGGTCGGTCCTGAAGGCAGAACACACTCTTAGGGATGTTTTTCTGTACAGTTTCTTTGTATCGCCTAAAACCTGCAGTGCTTTTCCCCAAACTGGGACTGCATACAGGATGACAGACCTCACGACCCTGGCTATGAGCAGCCTGCAAGTATGCCGCGGTCCTCAAACGTTCGGCATCATCCTTGCCAGAGCCATGCTCTTTGACAAGTATGTTCTATGTGCTGCTTAAAATTAAGTCCTCCGTCTATCATTACCCCCAGGTATCTGATGGCCGGGTTGGAAGTGATGATGCGATTCCCGATTCTAATGCAGGCGTAATTTCTTTTGCGGCGCTTAGTGATAAGGACCGCTTCCGTCTTTTCCTCCGGGAGTGCCAGTCCAGCATTCCCTAACCAAGCCTTAACAACACTGATTGCTTCGCTTGCGTACAACTCAGCATACTCGAGATGCTGGGGTCCATACATGTAAAAGGGGGTGTACAAATTTTTTTTCACCGAATATAGTCATGTGGGGTACCAAATGAAAGGTCTCGATTAGTACTTTTCGAAGCTGATCTTAGCTTTGACATTTGTTAGAAAGGCGGGGAGTGGGTGGGTGGAAAGTTATGATTTCTTTAACGGACTCACTCTCAGAAACAACCCAACCGAAAAATTTGAAAAAATTCATGAAGCTGCCTCTATATTGTGCCCAGGTCTCAAAATATTCTTCATATCGATATCTGTTCAAATGTGGTTAATAATAGTATATTACTATATTTTTGGGTAAATTGAGTGATACCCCCCTTAAATTTATCCCAGAGTTATAAAAGTTGGTAGTAGTATAAAATATAATATGAAACATATTATCCCCAATTTTGATCAAAATTATACTACAGGGTGCGACAGCATAACTTCCTTTTTTAAAATGCGCGCCACTCAGTTAGTTGATGTCATAGCGGAGCGCTAGTGGTCTCGTTCAAGAGGGGATACTGTAAAGTTTTGTCCCGACACGGTTCAGTCGCCATCATGCGTTGGAATAGTGAGGAGCGTGCCTTTGCCGTTGAGGTTTACTTTTCAAGCAGATGTTCGGTTATTGCAACACAGCGTGCATTTCGGAATCGCTTTAATTTAGCCTCGTTGGCTCCCGTCCCAGACCGCAAATCAATTGTTACATGGGTCACTACATTCAGAGAAACTGCAAGTGCGACAGAAGGAAAAACTAGAGTCCCCGGCCCGTTAGATCACCTGAGAACATTGAAGCAGTGAGAGCGTCAATGTTGCGATCGCCACGGCGTTCTACGCGCAAACACGCATCTGCCCTTGGACTATCCGATCGTTCTGTGAGAAGAATTCTTCGTGATGATCTTCATTTTCATCCCTATAAGATGACGATAGTGCAGGAACTTTCAGAACGTGACTTCAATTCTCGGATGAACGCATGTGAGCTTCTTCTTGATGTCGTTCCCGAGGGTGCTATTGTTTTTTTTAGCGATGAAGCCCATTTTCATTTGTGTGGGTCGGTTAATAAACAAAACATGCGCTACTGGGCTGACACCAACCCTCGAGAATTGCATCAAAAGCCTTTGCATTCACCCAAAGTCACAGTGTGGTGTGCAATTTCCTCAGCTGGAATTATTGGTCCCTGGTTTTTTGAGGAAAATGAGGTTACAGTGACAGTGAATTCGGACCGGTATGTAAACATGCTACAGAATTTTTGGATTTGGGGGACACTTGGTTCCAACAAGACGGTGCAACAGCACACACTTGAAGAGCATCGATGGCTGTTTTGAGGGAACACTTTCCAGACCGCCTCGTCTCAATTAGAGGCGATTTGGAATGGGCGCCACGCTCTCCCAATCTGTCCCCTTGTGATTTTTTTCTATGGGGTTTTTTGAAATCCCGTGTTTATGTGAACCGTCCAAGAACCCTACAAGATTTGAAGACCAACTTCCAAGAAGAAATTGCCAACATAACACGTGCTATGCTAACAAGAGTCATGACAAACGCTAGAAATCGGTTTACGCAATGTATGGAGAATGGGGGACGTCACCTAACAGATTTGATCTTCAAAACAATGTAAATAAAAACTTTAGACATGTACCTACATTATAAAAAATAAATAAATATTTTCCGATGCATACAATAATTTTTATTGAGTTTTGAAAAAAGGAAGTTATGCTGCCGCACCCTGTATTATCAGAGTACGTTGGTCGAATGAAGAACTCAATCGGTCTAGCACTCATACGCACTACGATCGGAAAGCAGAAGTGGTCGTGGATAGGTCACACATAAAGGAGGGGCGATAATCGTATTGCTAGCAACATCATGAAGTGGAATCCACTCTCCCAAGGTGACCGAGGAGTGGGTTGCCCCCAGGGCGCTTGGCATAGAAGAGTAGAGTGTGAGTGTCTGGGGAAGTTGTGGGGGGGAGATGAAGGATATTTCAGGTAACCGCGAACGACGGTGCGTAGATATGATTGACGCGCTATACTTTATTAAGACGCGAATGGCAACCATATTATTTCTTTCCGAATAATAAACTATGGCATAATTGAAAGAATGTCAAATACCTGTCAATAATGCGAAGAAATTACAAGAAATATGAGGCAGAAATTTTAACAACTACGCTGATTGCAGATTTTTTTAGAAAAGTCGTCTACAACCGTTTTCTACTCTACCCTCTCCATTACCCTACTAGACCGTCTTAAGTTTTGCCATGCTTTCTCTGAAGCAGATACCTACAATAAACCAAGATAAAGACCGGACTTGGGAAAAGAAGTAATAAATTCTGGTAACGCTCAAAGTAAGATCCTTTTTTTTTTCTTAACACATTCAATTTATTTTCTTTGATTTTGTTACAGATAGTTTATGACTAAAATTAATACTAGACTTATCTCTAACAGCTTTACTTTACCTAGAGACTAACATTTTGCTTAATACTAGACTTAATTTACGGTAGTATTAATTTATCCTATGGCTAATGCTATAGAGGGGAAAGTCAGGAAAAACCCCTCTTATGTTGTTGTTTGTTCGTTGGATAATTGTGTTGCATGAATGGATGGAGGAAGGATACATATAGGGGAAGGTGGTGTTATTGGGCGGTGGAGTAGACGCGGCCAGGGCGATGTCGATCGTATGGGCGGTTGAATATGATCATCTTCCCGCCGCGATAACTGCTGTTTTGGGTGGAAAGGGTTAGGAGGTCTGAAGGGAGGGGATGGTGGCGGTATGTGGGGTTAGTGTTATGGCTGCGTATGTGGGAGTAAAACTGGATGAGGTTGTTCTCATGGGCTTGACATTTGATGAGGAATTTGGTTAGTGAGGTAAGGAGGATCTGGTCTATGCGGGAGCACTTTACCTCGTCGTAGACAGCTTGGTAGGAGTGGATATTGGACTGGGAAAGGGAGAGGCGCGTACCCGAAGGCGCTCCATTTGAGCTGAGGAGACGTCACACCATGCGACGAATCCATATGTAATTAAGGGACGGATTAGCTGCTTATTGCAGTAGAGTTTCACTTTGGGGAGGATGGCGGAGTCTTTCTTAAGAATGGGCCATAGGGTTTTTAGTCCTGTTAGGGTCTTTGAAATGATGGAATTTACCTGGGGTACGGGTGATAGGCAAGTAAGATCCTCCAATTCGTGAAGGTACCTGGGGATATTGATATCCTGTTACAGCTTAGGCAGCAGCAAATTTACACAAATCCGGAAAATTTGACTTACTATAATAGCTTTGCTAATGCATAGTATGATTTTTCAGTGTTTGAAATTATCCTCAATCTTACGATTCTAACATAAACCCATGGAGTATTTCATGATAAATTTGTAAAATATAGTAATATGCTACTAATACTTTTATGTGGGCAGATATAGTGGTGAAACCCATTTTAAGGTGTAAATTTGTTGGTCACCTTTGTGTAAACACAAAACCTTATCAACATCGGTTTACCGTCTGTCTGCCTATCCATCACACGCATTTTCCTCGGAAACGGTTACAGCGATTGACACAGAATTTGGTAGAAAGGTGGGAACCGTGAACGCTCACGCATACAGTGAGTTACATCCTTTTACGTGGAATTTAAGGGGTGACCGTGAAAGCCCGCCCGCGAATATTGAAGCTCTATCAAAGTGCTCGGTTGACACGTTCTTGCACTGCTCTGTGCTAGCCATGCTCGTCCTTGTAAGGGTTACCTTTGATCGCTTTGATCCCTCACATGCCATTGATACAAAATTAACGTGTCTATACCGACATGTGGGTCCGCACCGGATCTAAAAATGAGGCAACGAACAAGGGAATTCACGACGGCTTAACGAAATAAACCAGACCGCGAGCTAAACCCGGAAAATAAAAATAACGGCTCGACCACGCGCGTGAAGCCGTAATTCTCCGGACCTGAGTGCCGCGATCGAGAGGGAAGATCCACGGCGGATTGCAGTCCCGATCATCGCTTCTTCTATCTCAGATGGTTCTTGAGGCGCAGCCCCTGAGGTTCCTCCCATCCTTGACATCCTAGGCCATTATTTGTAGGATGTCCCTAGTAAGATTTCGCGGTGTTAAAGAGGAGGAGAAAGGGAGAAAATCCTCAAATTAAAAAAAAGGATTTAACTGGGATTCATATTATCCTATATTATAAAAAAAGAAATCGGGAGGAAAGTAATTAAGAGCTGGAAACTAAATTCCAAACATCAAAAATAAATCATAAAATAAAATGCTTTAGAATAAGAATAAATATAAACAAAATAAACTGAAAACTACAAATAAATGGAAGGAAAAAACAACTTACACCTTTTAGACTCCGCAGCGTGGCGTGTATCTGTTGTTTTTTTATGAAGGAAATTACTTGCCTCAAAAGAGAAAGAAAATGTGTGTATATAGAAATAGAATAGGACTTAAGGTAAAAGTCTACCGAAATATTTATTTTTTTTTCGAGGAGAAAACGTCACCTCACATTAGTTGTCCCGCTGCCCCATTCAAGGGCTTTTGCATTAAAATCGCATGATATTATGGTCGGCCAATGTTGTCATGCATCCAAAACCACAGCGGTAAGCATCTGTTCATATTCGGCAAGTGTAGCGCTGGGTGGAGCATAACTGCTGGAGATGTGGACGCCTTTTACCTTCGCTCTAATGAAGCCCTCCTCCAATTGCTCCATTATTTCCTGGAAGGGTTGTTCTTCACAAGCCCATAGCGCTGCTTGGCCCGTTACACGGCACATGTTAATGAAAAGATAATTTGTAATACTTTATACTTTTTTTTCAGTTCGTGCTCTTCACTCGCTCCTTACTCTGGCTGTCGAAACTCCATATGGATAGCTTCGCTGACCTTATCAACTGCAGTCCATATCCTCTTCGATTTGAACATATGATTCATCATGTTTTCCGGCGTGAAGTGCTCCCCAATTGTAGCTTCTAATGCGGCTCTTTGAAACGCGAACCTCGTATATTAAAATAACACATGTTCTACGTCGTGTACAATATTCGGGCAAATAAGACGAATCATCATGCCCAAATCTATCTGCCTGTTTTCACACCGACTTTCTCAGAAGCAATTACGCTTATTAATACGAATTTTGGTGGAAAGGTAGGAACTGTAGCCCCTTGTATGCAGCGAATAACGTCCGTCTACGCTGAGTCAAGAGAGGTGTGGATGGGGATGAGCGGCATATATGCAAAAGAGGGTGTGCAATTTTTTTTCCCAAATATAATCATGGATGATATCGATGCTGATTAGTACTTTCCGAAACTTGCCTCATTTGTGACATTTATTGCAACCAAAAAGAGAAAAACAGTTGCAACCACGATACAATACGATATCTGTTTAAATAAAGTAATCTTGGCTAGAGTATAGGGCATGATACAGGCAAGTTTTTGACCTATTATAACTTTGTTAATAATAGTGCGAGCTTTATCGCTTATGCAAATATACTCCATTCAAAGACTGAATATCATACTAAAGTGAATAGTTTGATATTATATATACCTTTACATTATAAGCTGCGTGGAAACGGGGAAAATGTAAATTCAAATATTATATTGGCAGGCTGATCGAAGGCTGGCTAGTTTACTATTCCAGCAGTAGTTGTATCTCCTACTGGAGAATGAGCATCTACTAGAGACGCTTTGTCGATGCATCTTTCCCTAGATGCGCGTGCTTCATTAGGTTGATTTTATAACACTTCTATGACGGCCTTCCCGTCCAAAGCATTTGTAACCCAACCAAAAATCTTTCGTGGTTTCGAGCATGCTCGTGCCCTGTAGCTCCACTCATAGTCCAAAGAAGATTGTGGACTATTGTTGTGGGTATAGACCTTGCTGATACAACAGGACATACCACGCGTCGGTGCAGGACTGCTAAAGTGAGGCTCTACGATTGAACAAGATCACCCTTTCTGAAAAGGTTTACATCACACACGAAAGTCTTCTCGGAATCGATGAAGATGCAGCGAAGATCTAAATTCCGCACACTGTTCTCAAATGATCTGGGGGATGTTCATATAGTAAATGTAGGAAGATCCGGAGCGGAAACCAATCTTCTCTCTCTGGTAAAGGTCTCGGATTCCCGACATTTCCATACGAGTGGAAGTATCAGATCTGCATAACTGCGGGAGCAGCCATAACTAATTCTGCCGGGAGACCGTGAACACCAGCGGCTTTACTTCGTTTGAGTGCATGTATGACTAAAAATAATGTTTGTTACGGTGACTAGTCAATTCATCCACAACAGGAGGAACCTCACCGATTGTGATATGGTTAAGAACCTTGGTGAAGTGTTCTTTCTACATCCTCAGTTGATCGTCATCTTGGATGAGAAGTCAACTTTTGGCGTCACCCACAGGGCCATCGGTCAGTTGAAACCCAAATATTTTTACTGGACGGCGTAGAAAATACCGCAAGTAATTTTTGGATATTGCTGACAAAACTATATTGATTTTTTTTTCATTTTCGGGTAGAATTTTTGTTTTTTTTGTTTCATTTCATCCCTCATCACCCCCGGGAACAGTGTGCCCGAAAGGGGATTCCATGTGTTATTTGCTCCTTAGATAGATTAGTATAAATGAGATAGCTTTTTGTCAGTTGGTTCTGTCCTGGAAAAAATCACGAGTCATCGTCTTTAAAAAATTGAGTGCTTTGTCCAAAGCGAGCAGTTTGTGGACAGTTTCTCTCCACTTGGTCTGATTTTCGAATGGATGCGGACCCCATAAATCCAAAACATAATGTCAGAATTCTTTTAACGGCCACGGAAATGCAGGAGCCGCTGAGTTTTAATAATAGTAAATTTAATAGGTAAAAGTAATTTTGATAAGTGAAGTGGTTGGAACTTTTCTTCCTTAGGAACAATTCTTTATTCCTTCCGGATCTTTATAAAATGGCAACTCATGACTGAAACAATTGTCAGAATACTAATTTTCCCTAAGTTCGACATTTCCAATAGTATTTCAAATATTGCGAGAGATGCTTAGTTTTATCTCTTCGTTGTAAAAAAATAGCTAAAAACCACCAATCGTTCTCAACAATTCAGAGCCTTAACTTTTCGGTCTACACGAGCTAATATATAGCAGTCCTATTTAAATACATTTTAGAATATGTTAAAAACAATCAAGTACATTACATTCAACCGAAAAAAGAACCAAATGAAGATTTCTCCCGTCCTACTTATTACCGCTTTCCTCAAACAACTTTCTTCCTGAAACACTTCCGTTTGTTAACAGATGAAGGATATAGATATTCAACAATAGTTCAGTTCAGTTAAAATTAAACCTGAAACGATTAATGCGACAATGCTACATAAATAAATTAAAGTGGCCAGAGACAATTTTTTGTCACTGTTTTCTCTTCCAAACTGTCTTCATTTTTATGGAACCGACAAGTGGGGGTGGATCGAAACAAAGACAAAATGTCTGCTCCCCTTTTTATTGATTTGCTTCTTCTTTTTATCACCTTTCAATTTTTTCCCTGGTGGAAAATTCCATCTTTGTTGTGGTTTTGTGGGTTGCAGGTTTTATGGTTTGACAACATTGTGAATCCCTAGAGGATTCACTTTGTGCTGATGTAGACGATAAAAAATACATACATTTTATTGACAACCATCCATAATAATTCTTGTATTGAATATGTAAGTATATTTAAATGCCTTCCTTTGGAAATGTGGTAGGAAGTGTCATATTATATATACTTACTTATTCATAACAGGATGATAGGAGTAAAACATGATGAGAAAATATTGTCAAAATATCCCCAAATCGATAACCTGTAGAAAAAGCTGTAACATTTTCAATGAGGCACGTAGAATGAGAAAACACGTGTGAGTCTGAGCCACGCTGTCATCGCACTAATGACACAAATGTGATTAGAGAGCATCAGCCTGTTGATCCCGTCCCACCAATTCGAATCCTTGTTCGGTCATGGTTATTTTTGTGTGCCTTCTACATTCTTCTAGGAATATTAAATCGATAGTATTATCAAAGTGAAAACAAAGCTGAATGATGGTTCAGCAATTGAAATAAACATTATAACACTGGGAAATAACGAACGTTTTTCCGTTCATCCTTTTTAGATGCTGCACGTTCTATCAGAATATATATTAATATTGAATTTAATTAATAGGTTAAGGTTGAAGAAGGAACTGTAGCTTCAAGCTCGCAAATCACAAAGATCCAGTTGGATACGTTGGTGGTTTGGTTAATGCTTTTTCTTGACAATCGGAGATTACCAACATTAGGACGACTCCTAAAGATGTGAGTGGGCAGTTTCGTCATTGAAAATGACTTTACGAAGTTATCTTCACCTCAAACCTAAAGAAACCAGGATGTTCGATGTACGAGCACCGTCTCTTCTTCCTCACAAATGTATGTATAAACAGCCAAGCACACCACGCTGATTTTCTCAAGTTGATAATATAAGAAGCAGAACATACGCAGAAGGCCAACTTGAGTTCCAATGGCTCCTTTTCTGAATGCCCTTCTCCCGGAAACATATTCCTTCGCAAATATTCAATATAGATTCGTCGACAGGAGCTTCAATAACTGAATTTCAGAGCACTCGATTGCGAGTGGCGTAACACCATAAGCTAAGTTTAATCCATCATTGCCAAGCTAAACGCCTGGCGATCGTTCATTACCAATTATGCTCAAGTGCCTTAGGACTGACTTCAGGGTTGTCCCGATCAGTCAATGGCGGTTTAGCAGCAACAGGCATCAATTCCACACCAACTGGCCTGATAGGATGCTTCCAATTAGTGTTGTTACCGCTGCTTGACTATGGCAACAGATCTGTATGTTACAATTCCGTTAGTTTTACAGAAGACGTTATTTTTGAACCTTTCGAGTGGTTATACCAGCCTGATCCTTTTGCCATGAGTGATCCGCTGCTGATAACTATTATTAACCTAAAAAAGTCTACAGCTGTGTGGCGATAATTGTTCTTTCCTGGTGAAAATATTGTATGATTACAGCAAAGTATATCTTTAACGTAATGTAATGTATTCCCCAAAAGGCTTCCAAATTAATGCATGTATGATTAGTCTTCTGCCCAAGAGGAAGGAAATTAAATAGGATAACATGGAGGTTCGCAAACCGCTTCGTTGATACCTGGCCAACTAATCATTTGTTTTTGTGCCAGCAGTTTCCTACTGTTCAAAGGTTTTATTTGCGATCGCTATATGATACAGTTCAGCTGAATGTATACTCATGCATTAAAAAAAGTAGATTTTTGATATTGACCCTGGCCGCGCTGCTACGGCGTTCATTTAGAATTGAAATACATATTTACATATATGTTTCATATAGCTAAAAAAATACATGTAACTACTCTTATTCACGCCTCTTATTCACGCCTGAATAGTTACAGAACAAACTATTCACACGTAAACAATACTAGATTAAGATATTCGTTGCAATAGTTTCTATTTTTCTAAATTGCACGTTGTTAGGTCAATAAGCTAAAATTATTCATTTGCGTACTCGCATTTCAAATTTCATTTCTTAATATAACAAATTTTATGTTCAATGCATTACGTGCATCTTTGTAAGGTCTTGTGTAAAAGGAAACCTTATTAAAATCGGTTTACTATCTCACTGTCTGTCCGTCACACGCATTTTCCTTGGAGACGTTTTCGCGTCACACCAAATTTGGTGGAAAGATGGAAACTGTGAACGCTCGCGCTTACCGTGAGCTACATAATTCTACATCGAATTTAAGGGGGAGTCACCATACATGCAGAAGGGCGTATACATTTTTTTCCATCAAAGATAGTAGGGACATCAAATGAAAGGCCTCGATTAGTACTTTCCGAAACCAGTGTTAATTTTGATATTTGTTGGAAAGGTGGGGAGTACGGGGGTCGAAATTGATCATTTCTTTAACGGGCCCATTCTCAGAAACTACTCAACCGAAAAATTTGAAAAATCGAGAGGCTGCCATTATATTATATGGTGCCTAGGTTCCGAAATGGCTTCCATACCGATTTCTATTCAAATAAAGTTAATAATAGTATATTACTATAATTTTTAATAATTGGCTGCAAAACTCCGGTTAAGTTCATACTAGCACCAATTTTGTAATAATGTAGGCTATAACATAGAGCATGATCTTACCAAGTTCGGTGGAAATCACACTATTATTAACAAAGTTGAAATATGTCAAAATTGACGCTTCTTTGCAGATTCAATACATTCAGTAATGGATATTCTCACATAATATATGCATCTATTATGTGCTACGTACTAATGGGGCAAATGCACAATGTCCTTATAAAAGAAATATACAAAACCTTTCACACCTGAAGCATCCAGCTCCGATTTCCCGACTTGTTTCTTTTTTCATTCGATCTAAATTATGAATTAGTATTTTTTCCCAATCCATGAATTTTGCTGTCGCATGATTTCTCTACCATCAAGCAATTTTCTGGATATTTACCTTTGCCGTGATAATTATAGTGGTAAGCACTTTTTGTTTTATTATTTTTTTATAATTAAGTTGGTTTGATGAAATACCTAACAATTGAGTTCTAATCTTAATAAATAAGAAAATTCTTTTTCAACAACTCCATAACGCTATTAGAAAACCAATAATCCGATGTTCTCCGTGGATCTATAATATTTCGGTACTTACAACTGTGAATCAATTTCGCATCTTCTTCCATTGATGCACTGAGACGACAGGCCTCGAAAGCTTCCCTCATGCTGTTAGTGATCATCTGGGTGGGTTCATCAAAACCAGCAATGGACTTGAGGTGTCTCCTAAGTTCATACCATTTACAAGTTTGACGTCAATTAAAACCTACTATTTCCGGCACTAATTTCGGGAGGATAGACCCTCTAGACCGATTTGCTTCTCATCTGGAAAACAGGTAAAGCACTTATGAACATTGATAGCTCCAAGTACCGGATTCTCACAGAAATACACTGCAGATACCCTTTAGCAACTTTGCAGATACCCTTTCCTTGCGATATGATATCATTCTGTAAAAAAGACTCTATGTGTATTTCTATGTAACTCGAATGAAGCGTGTGGAGGCATAAAATTCGAGACCCGAGGGCTTCGATAAAAAAAAAATCTACGACGGATCACTTCTGCATTCGATCTTTCCTCTGCCTAAAATTTTCAGGAGGTGCAGCCTTTGGGGTTCCCACACTCCCTGGTATGCTCAAATTATAATATTGAAAGATGTCCCAGGCATGGTATGAACGGTAAAGATCGCGCTTTCTAAAAATCTGAGGCTTGCCAGAGATTTTAAATGACGAAAGAGTAGAAGCGCTGCTGGCAATAAAGAAGCCAGAAACCGAAAACTGTGTGTTGTGCAAGAATTCCAACTGGTAGCACCTTAAGTGTAGATCGCTTTATGCCTAAAAATTTGTCAACACAATAGTAGTTCTCTCAACACTCTTGTGTAGATGGAAGTAACAACGCTTGTGTAGATGCAAGTAGTATGCGTTCAACGCATTCTATAATTTGATTATAATCACATTTTTGATGTTTCATATAAAACAAATATATCGTTGACATGAATTCTGTGTGTTGCAAAACGGTGGAGGGCCTCAAATCAAGGGGTTCTCTGGTCCTTGCGTCTGATGCCGCATTCATAAGCGGTGGATCTGCCAGTGCGGTGGTTGGTCCCAATGGGACGAAAGTCTCACGGTTTTCTTTGGAGGTGAGTTCGATTTTGGCGGATGAACTTTTCGCTGTGCTTCTGGTCATCAAGGTGGCTTTCAGGATGGGTGAGCAGACGGTTGCGATAATTACGGACTTGTAAATTACTCAAACAAACTACGCATCATACGCATCATACGCATCACCTAGTGGGCAAAATACATACTCTTGTTTATAGGTCTTTAAAACTTCTATCCTGCCCGGCGCACCCATTAAATGAACTAGCCCATGTAGAGGCTCGTGAGATCATGGGCTGTAGATCAACAAGTTTGGTTGAACCCGCCTCTGTAAATGTTCTGAGGGCAATTCAGGAACACTCCTATAAAGGGTGGGAGGATGACTTTTTGGTGATATCACGTGTGAAAGGACCATTTTCCTCTAACATTCACGCTGCTTTTGCCATAATTCAACCGGAGGGTACGCGTACGCTTACAACTTCCGAAGAAAAGTTACTGAATTGTCTTCAGACCAATCGCACATATAACAAAGTTTTTCTCAAAAGGTTTGGAAACATAGATTCGGAAAAATGTAACACTTGCATTTTTAGAGAAACTAATGAACAAATAATCTTCGAGTGTAAGGACTATGCCCGGCTTCGAGTTAAGTATAATAAGTTCTTAACCTTCAACAAATCTTTTTGAGTAAAGATCCTTGCATGATTGATTACATTTTATATTTCTGTAATTAGGCTAGAGTCAAATTGTAATACATATAGTTTCAGTTTCTTCGCGGCATGACATTTCCTGCCATCCCCGTTTTTTCTTGCATTGATCTTTCATTACCCCTCGGTACTCCATTGGTTAATAGAATCGCAGAGAAGTACCTGATCACACCGTATCAGATTTAACTACCGAGCAGCCTCTATGTGTTCGTGCATCAAGTTACTACCAGTTTTCTGGTGTGGGCTGGGGGCCTTTCGAATGAGGGATGCAGACAACTCTTTATTTCACTAGAAGGAATATTGAATTATGGTTTTCCGCACGTCAACCATTCTCGATTTTACAATCCATCCTGGTTTTCCCGGATCTCGTCTTTTTATATACCAAAACTTATGATGCACCCTGGTCATCATCATCGACTATCATAACGACTAAAAAACACTAATATATACCATCGCCTGAATTAATTTTTGCCCTAAACATTAATAACTAATACCTGTTAAGCTTGCGACACTTGTCCAATCTGTTCGGACAGGCTTTGGCACGTAGGTGTTTGTAAGTGCGTTGGCTAATTAAAACAGAATCAAACTTAATAAATTTGCGTTTGGCTGTTTCGATCTGTGTTTCTGGCAACATAGGCTAAGTCCTTGCCATCGATCAGGTCCTATCAGGTCCTGTTTGGACTGTTAGTTTACCGGGTCCCAGAGGTCAAACAAAAAACAACAGTAACAACAACATTAATCCCTTGGTCTGCTTTCACACCCTCCAAAACTTCCCGAGATGAACGCATTCTCCATCTACTCTTCTGTTTCAAGCGCCATATCGTCGGCTATCTTGGGAGACTGGCTTCCACTGCATATCGTGGAAAACAATTCAGTTGTTGTCCCTCCTTAATATGCAACTTATAGGCTACCATTTCCGTCTTCTGATTACATCGCGTACGGGTGAAATGCCTATGTGCTGATAAAGTTCTTCGTTTGAAATAGTATCTGGTCAGCGTACTCCCATGATGCATCGACGACAGGTGTTGTAGAAGCACAGAACATTCTCAACTTGATGTTGGTTTTGAGATAACTGTATTTCCAGATTTCAGAGAAGGAGGCGAAAGCGGAGCTAGTGCCCTCAATGCGTCGGGCAGCATCCAGTTCTGTGCCACCGGTGACAACAAGATAGACACATTGATCGATGCCTTCTATCGTCTATTCATTAATATACTGAGAACTTTGGAATTATTGATGTTGATCTTCACCTGCCTTTCTTTTCAAAGCTAAAGCCATTTGGCGAATGTTCATGTGTCGATGAGCGTAGTCGAGGTGTTTGGGGAAAAATGCCATACCTGTAATCTATTGAACTTCTCCATGTCCTCCGAATAAGCTAGAAGGAAGAACGCCACCGATAACAAGTAGAAATAATATTGGTGACAATATGCATTCCGGGCAGACTCCGTTTTGGATTTTAATCTCCTCTGAGATTTTACCGCGGTGCAGCGTGTGCTATCACCTGATGCTCTGATAATAGCTTTAAGTTTCGCCGGAAGATCCCTCGTGCTTAGACTCCATTTTCACCGTGTCGAAGGCTTTCTAAAAATCAATGAAAAGCAGGTGAAGCGAAGATTTAAACTTCCCAGATTGTTCCCAAATGATCCAAGGGTGTTGATCTGGTCAATTCAGGAGGAATCAAAACCAATGCAATAACAAGTTACCTTTTGTCATACTGCGCTGAAGTTTCAGGGATTTCGCATCGGAATTCATAAACGTGACGCTTGTCATCAGTTGTGGCGGTCAATAGAGCCTTCAATCCTTCCGTTCAGTGATCAGCTTGCCAGGTCTTATGATGCCCCTTCGAGGCGTGGCTGACGACCTGAGTGGTGCACGAAAAAAACCATATTTGTTGTTGGCCCAATGTTTATTGATATTCTCAGTCGAATTACTCAGTATATCTGCCGTTCGATCAGCAACATAACTCTCAAACTGGCGAGCGACAACTGAAACATACTAGCGGCCGATGTTGAATTAGCGGCTGCGAAGTTCTCCAAGCCTGCGAGGGGTGACGGAAGCAACATGCAAGACAAGGCAAGGCTCTATGAGATGGTGATGTTGTTTCGCACATCCAGATGACAATTCCTAAATCTACTATTGACCGGAAAATGGTCAATCTGAATGTTCATACAGTGTCGGTCAGTTGAAACCCAAATAACCTTATGGTTGATTCTGTGCTCAAACAATGTGTCACAAACTTCTCACCATTGTTGTTACGGTCACCAAAACCATGTAACTCGGCCCTATGTCGGAACAAATTTCTGTCAGAGCCCACCTTGGCATTGATATCACCCATCACGAATACTATGTTACCTATAGGAAACCTATCCAAGACGACGGGTAGCTGCTTATAGAAAGTATTCTTCTCAACTATATCGCAGTTTCCGTAGATTTAGAGAACTGTTCAATTGTGATGCTCCTTAACTTGGACAGAAATTTACAGTTAGAAGTCTGCCAGAAACCGGCTCACAGGTAAATAGAGCGAGCCCTGCGATAAACGTGAGAAGCAACCCAACACTGGATTTACCTCTACTACCACTCGTCTTTTCAGAGTACAAAAGCTCATTGCCCTAAGTTTGGCAACAGGAAGGGGGGTACCACTATCTTACTTCGCTTAGGACCAGAATATCCGGCTTATATCGTTGAAATCCTCATTCAGAAACCCTCGCTACCGTTGTGGAAGAACATGCGCACATTTTAGAAACCATTTATAGTTCATCTTTGATAGAAGAAGGTCGAACACATGAGGTATGTCCTTATCCGCGGCGTTGTTAACGTTTCGGTAGCAATAAAGTTTTGAAATTTGTAGACTTATAACCTACAAATTTATATTCTTTTTCCTCACCTCTTGCGACAAGCAAGGGAGAGTTAAAATCTATTTTTAAGCCCCAAATCCCAGGGCACTCCTGTCCCTCCTCCCTCCTGTCCTCCCCACCATATCATTAACTGCATTCCACCAGTTCCCCTCGCATGTAAGCTACTTCTCCTCTCAATGTCTCCTTTAGATTCTTCTTTGCCTTGTGCGAACTTAGGACAATGGAAGAAGACCGATTTCGGGTACTCCGTAGCGCTATCGCAACTGGGACAGTTTGTTGCGGTATCCGCGATGTACTGTGTGCATGAGATCATAATTTATCTCACCATGTGTTTTTTGCGGTTACACCTAGATGCTGAAAATCAATGGGTGGGTCCATCAGTCCATTTTGCCAGCTCCTAAGGTTGTTACCACCTGTTCAATGATTCCTCCCTTTCAGATTTCTTTACGCTCCGTTCAGATGAAGAACCGGGCCCATCATAGATGCACGCCATCTCGTACGTCAAAATGTCAATTGGCATCATTCCGGCTACAGGGTAGACTGCTTCCATTGAGCTGGTTCTAAGGCCACAAAACACTCGTAAACAGGACTTTCTATAAACCGCGCTCATCTTTTAATGATCTCAAACTGACGGTGCGTAGAACAGTATAGAGTTGACTTCTCTAATTGTAAGCAGCGGCAGATGCGTCGTAGACCTCCAATAGTTGGTAACATCTTTGCTGCAGCCATGCTAACATTGGCCACCTTAATGCATACATGTTGTAAATACCACCTGGAATTCAACCTCGCATCTCTTATCACCTCAAGGTATTGCTGGTTTCGAACTTAACACTCAGCAGCAAACTTAAAGGATTTGGTTCGTATTTCGTGGAGGCCTTGTGCCTTGTTGTCTGCGAGCCTATTGCAAATCTCCAGCACTTTCGTCGTTACCGTGGATATTACTGTATTGTATCGAAGTCATCGGCAATGACTTTTAATCTCCATCGTTTTGCTTCCTTGGGAAATCTGCCCAACAGCCTGTGTAGCCTCTGCTGGTAGCCGAGCGGTCGCCGTCTGTGTGTATATATATATGCCTTTCTCAGGCTTACAATGGGTGCCTCCAGTAAGTCGTGAAGCTTGAGCTGCTCTGCTAAGGCAGTGCAAATTCTTTCTGTTTTAGAAGTGATGTTGTATAGGTCCTTGCACTGTATAATAATCTCTTGCTCTTAAGCACGCATTGTAACACTCTCTGAATGTAACCAATCGAAAAATCTAAAAAAAAATCAAAATGATGCAGCTGTTCGAAATTTAGGCCCTAAATACATCCCATTACAATATCTGCCCAAATAATGATAATATTATAATATTTTAGAAATTTACCCGGATAAAGTTCATTCTAGAAGTACAAAATTTTGCTGTCTTTATAAGTAATATCCAGTAAAATGCAAATATTATGAACAAAGTTGCAGAAGCTCAAAATTGTATATTTCACGTGAATTGATCGCACTCTAAGACGTGTATGACGTTGTCATCATATAAAGTGAACTCATATAAACGGTGAAGTCGTAGTTTGGAAATACATATATCAAGGGGGTCATCCCGTGTGAAGGTGGTTCTTTTTGTCTCTCTTTAGAAATTTTTTGTGAAGAACTGGAGAGAGATACAAAGACAAATTTTTCACCATAGATTTACTGATATCTTGAGCTTGCATAGTAATTTTTCCAGCCCAATCGTATAGTTCGTTATTGAAATACAGAACAATTTATACACCTATCTCCAAAAAAGGTGTTTCCCTGCTGCCACGTTAGAGGGCGCTGTGATCATCTTAAAGAAAAGTAAAAGTAAAATTTTAACGTACAGACTTAACTACTGTCCGCAAACTAGGATTATTAAAAAATATTAAAAGCAAAATATTTGGTGCCTTGTTAAACTTTTTTTATGAATTTTGACATTTTTCGCGGCTTCTTCAATGAATAAAAGAAAACTACTGAATGAATCGCAATTATCCTATTTAGCAGACCGTAGAAATATGTTCTAAATAAGTCCAGAAAGATTCAAAAAATTTCATTGGATAGATTTTGTGCTATGGTGGCAATGCAGTATGCAGTTTCGAGAAAAAGTAGAATGCGATTTTTAACCACAAAACCTTAATTTACGATTAATCTGCTATACCTAATTCATAAACCTTAGGTTTCTTCAAGAAACATATGTACAGCCTTGGCTCCAATTTTTGTCCTTTTAGCGAAGTCATTCCAAGATCATTCGGACCAATAAATCGAGCTTTATTACGAGGATCGATATAAATCTGGTATGTGACTGATCACGTGTTTAACACTATAATTTCCGAACGACTCCGAATATCAAAAAAATACTTTGCCCATATATTCTACCAAGGAGAACATTGGAATAGTGCTTGCTCAGGAGCCCTGGGTGTACTGGGGCAGATTTGCGGTCTGCTAGGAGGAAGCATGCAGGTAAATTGGGACTTCTCTTGTGAAAAACCAAGAGCTTGCATAATTCTTAAACGTAATTTAAAGTACATATGTCTTTCAGAGTTCTTAACCGGGGACCTTGTGGCTATCCACGTCTCATTGGGAGCCGGAAGAAGCATTCAAGAGGCAGTTGTGGCATCGGGATACTTCTTAGGAGACAGAATCCGGGCTCCACCGGAACAAGTCGCAAAACTGACGAAGTATTGCGAGAAGAGGGTGTTACGACTTCTTCTCGGCTGCGATGCCAACGCCCACCACGAAGTCAGGGCAAGCAACGACACCAATCGTAGAGGTGAGTACCTTCTTGAATTTATTCTTAGCAATAGGTTAGAAATATACAACGTAGGGAACACTCCAACATTTGTGACAAGCACCCGACAGGAGGTACTAGATATCACTTTAGGAAATACCCTAATGAACGGAATGCTCAGGAAATGAAAGTTGTCCGAAGAATCCCAGGAGAACACACAATCCTACGCAACGCGGGCGGTGACAATTAGAAACGGTGGTGGAATACCTCAACACAATCGCCATTGACGCATATGAGGCCAGCTGTCCGGCTAAGACAGTCAAGTCATCAATGGATGTACCATGGTGGAACAAGAATCTGGCCAGAATGAGAACAGAGGGACGAAAACTCTTCAACCGGGCAAAACAAACCGGGGACTGGCAGAGGTATAAAAATGCACTGACTGCGTATAGCAACGCGATCGGGGAAGCAAAACGGAACAGCTTCAGGGAATTCTGTGAAGCGATGGAACAGATCACAGAAGCAAATAGGCTGTACAAGGCTGTAGCCAAAGATGGCGGAATATCCTCTGTCTGCTTGAAAAAGTAAGATGGGACATTTACCGAGAATGAAGAAGACAGGGTACACCTGTTTCTCAAAACTCATTTCCCGGGGTCCTAACCCACGGTGGCAGGCGAAAACATTCTGCCTGACACCCCAACAACGAATAAAAGGGGAAGGAAGGAGAGCTGGAAACTAGCAAAAGAGGTATGCTCAGAAGCTAGGCTAAGATGGGCAGTGGGAACTTTTAAACAAGACAACACATCGCACACAGAGATACGAGTTGCCCTGAAATTCAAAGGAGTGGGAAACACCCTGGCACTCTCGATGGGCAACATGCTAGAAAGCAGGCAAATAAAAGTACCGACAAGTACAAATTCTATTGTCATGAACACCACCCAAGGCTGTTCACAGGGTGGGGTACTATTGCCGCTGATGTGGAGTATGGTAGTGGAAGAGCTCCTGGACGTGTTAACAAATACTGGAATACAAGTCCAGGGTTACGCGGACGACATTGTTTTAATCTGTAGGGGCAAATATGAAGATACCCTATGTGATAGAATCCAAACTGGACTAAGGGTTACTAGTGCCTGGTGCAGGAAGGTGGGACTACGGATCAACCGAGCCAAAACCACCATAGTACCATTCACTAGGAGGCGTAAGCTTGATCACCTGAGAGCCATAACATTACATGATATGAAGGTGAAACGAGAAATAGAGGTCAAATATTTGGGAGTTACGCTAGACCAAAAAAAAAATTACTCTGGAAGACACATGTCGGAAACATTTGTCGGAAAGCCACGAGGGCTCTGATGACTTGTAAATCCATAGCAGGAAAAAATGGGGTTGCAGCCCGAAGATACTACTTTGGGTATATATTGCAATAGTAAGGCGAATGATTACCTATGGAGCAGTAATCTGGGCAGAAAGAACTGAACTCAACACACAAGCCTGGGAATTACATAAGCTCCACAGGTTGGCTTGCGTGTGTATCAGTGGGGCAATGAGGACATGAGTATAAGTGAGGCGGGGAGCTACCTAAATCGAAGGAAAATTTATATTCTTTCTAGGCGGTATCCCAAATTACTGAGACCAAGGGATAATATGACAACGAGGTTTCACTTCGATAAGAAGTTTGAAACACGTTGGAGTCACAAAGCAAACTGCAAACTAGTTTATTTGGTTCTATTCGAGGATTATTTTTTTTTTGTACCTTAATTCGTCTGTTTGTATTTCTTGCGTTTTGTTTTATTTCTATTATCATATATTTAATAAGTTAACGTTGATTTTTTCGAATGAACTAGATACCATATCGTCCTAAAATCTTTGATTTGAGAACCTCCTTTTCCTGTATGCCCTTGTAACTAGCCAATTTTACGGCCTGAGGAAAACAATGCCAAGATGGGAACCCCAAAGGTAGAGCTGCATGGAATGGAATGGATCTGAGGTAGAAGAAGCATCAGCTGAGGATGTGACTCGTTGTGCATCTTCCCCTTGATCACGGACTTGGGTCCGGGATTTTAGGGCTCCACAGGGGCAGGTGAACTGTTATGATGTCGTTGTATTTTCAGTTATAATTTGCGTGTTTACTTCCGGTATATATATGCAATATCAAATGGTTGTTTGTCTTTCAGATTTCGATGCAGACCCAAGTAAATGACGCGTAAGCAATAGAACTATTTAAAGCCTCCCACTCCACATATTAGCCTAGTGATATCATACTTGTGGAGGGCTTCGCGGGTTCGTTCTACAGCCTAGCAGACTATATAGTTTTCTCTGTAGAGGCATAAATATTAGTGATAGTCATATTTCAAAATTTGCTTCGCAAACGCAGCCGTTCCCTTGTGCTTTCAAAGCCAATAGCAGGAAGTTTCTGTTTTGAGCTGACTAGCAAAGCTACTCCGAGCGCATGGTTTACTATACACGTTATAGTATATGGTATAGTGTCGCTTCTCCAGAAAATCGTTCTCTGTTCGGCGAAACAGCTTGGCCTGCAACAAATGGAGTAGAATCCTTATCGGAACACTTGGCGGAATGGCGAAAGCTATTACAAGAGATCACGTTAGATATATCGAATAACCAAGTATAAAATTTGCTTCGGTTGTTCTTTTATAGGCCACCCGATTTTCTGTTAAATTATTAATAATAACGGAGCAGTCACAGCTCTAATGCCATTACCACAGACGACAGTTTAGTCTTCGATAATCTCCGTAAATCTACCTTCGTATTCGTCCACTCAAACAGAATTAGTAGAAACCCTTATTATTTGTTAATATTATTAATGTTAATAATATCGCAGAAGTCTCATTAATTCAATAAGCTTGATATGGATTTCTAATTAATCCAATTAGATTAAATATTTTAAGGTTAAGCAGTTCAAATTTGTAATATATTCCATCAATAACGCAAATCCCAAGCAGAATATATCGATCACTTTGCTAAAGAAGAATATATATCCAGCATGGACTTTGAATGGGCACCAGTAGAACGCCAGAACAGTTTTGGAGTAACGAAAAATAGTACCGCTTTATCTGAATTATGGAACAACGCGAGAAAATTAATCCGAATAAAACCTAATGATTCTAAAATATTAATCAGAAGCCCGCCTCATTCAGGAGCACTTTTTACGACCAATATCAGGCCGAAGAAAAAAACTGAAATAATGAACCTTATAAACCGGATCCGGTAAGGTTATTAAATTTATCATGATGTCACACAAATCAAGTCAAAAATAAAAATGCCCGCACACAAGCCTTGTAGCATGGCGGGGCGGACAGAAATAATGCCATTTTCAATTTACGGGAAGTTTCCTTCCATCCCAACGGACCTTAGGGACTTTAACCGAAAATTAATCTGAGCACTGTTGGGCGGGTTTTTGGTTTCTTTTAATTACCACAAAAATTTTAGCCCCTTAGATTTCACGGAAATTGCATGCAAGAATGTTGTTGGTCTCGTCCTCTCTATCTTTGTCTCGCGATGAGCAAAATTAATTAAGAAAGAATGAAAGAATGTAAAAGACCAGATGGGGTAGATAGAACCAGGAGGAGAGTGGGTACTCGCAGTGTGGAGTCATGGTAAAAGGACTTATCTTCTGGAATATAAGAACAATTTCGTTAAGAATTTATGGAAGTTGAAATATATTCTATCAGAAAGGGTTTCAAGAAGCAAATTAGAAAATTAATAATCCAATGCTTCGAAATAGACATATTCGCAACTAATTCTGGGTTTTGAAACCTTCAACTCGATAAAGATTGTGCTTTTCAAATATAAACGCATTTCCACATGCAGTAGGTAGGTGGACCTCGGCGCAAAACCGCGATGTCTGGAGTTCCTTATTAAGGCAGGCCTAGACCGGATACCGGTTGGTGCGCCGTTGATGATGATGAGTAGATAGATAGGTAGTCAGTTCACTATTATAAAAACAAAACTATCTGTATAAATCCTAAAGAGATTCTACTACTCTTTCAATTGTCCACTCTGCTTTTCTTTAGATATTAACAAGGATGACAATTCAATATCTAGGCTACCCATGGACTTTCTTTCTCCACTGCTCTTCCGTTCATTTTCCGTCAAAAGTTGCCACATACCATTATCTCTGCCTCCATCGTCACTCCATTTGCAAAAATTTATGAGCGTGATAAACATCAGCAAATTTCCCGGCTAACGAAACCGGAAAGGGAAACTGTGCGAAAATGTTCATCCTCTTGTAAGATTGTTCCTTAGTCGTAACTTAGTGCTGCAGCGACAGCAGAAAGAGTTGTCGTGTCCCTGTCCGAAAATTATCCTGCAACTGTTTGGAATTCGGGTTTCAGCTCAGGCTCGATTGCTTGACTCTGCATAGGCATCATTTCTCATTTGCTCCCAAATGCTTTTACTCTAATGAAATGTGCACATTCCTAGCAATGGCCCTGCTACCCGCACTGGTTTCCAGAGCGGGTGCAATTTGAACTGGGAGCGCCATGTTTGCGAATAGTATCATTCTTCAGGCCAAAACATTCACATAGAGCAATAATCATACCCTTGTGGATATTATTCCTTCGACTAGTTCTTCTTTTATAGTGAATTCCAAATGGAAAACAACAAAGGTTATCTTTACCCCATAAGAAGGCTGAGCTTCTGAGTTGGATTTTTTTCAGAATGAAAACATATTTTTGTCTATGCCAACTTCTTATGTTCAATCAAAGCAGCTTTTCTAAAATCAAATTTGCAAATGAATTTGAACATAAGACAGGTCATCATATTAGATACGGAAATCACGAAATAAAAGGAACGGGAGAGCAAGATTTTACTCGTGCATCTCGTAGTTGATGGGTGAAGTGCTCGTAGCTCTTGTTTATCGGTATAAGGCTCATACACAGTAGATTTTTTCGGCGTTGTTGGGGTAACTGCATTTTGAGATTTTGTGTAAAAGGAAACCTAATTAATATCGATTCAATGTCTGGACAAACAAACAGTCCATCTCAGAAACGATAGAACCTACTGTCATGGTGAAAACGTGTGTTGTTTGAATTACTTTACATACATATAGCAAGTGTCGCCGACAATTTAAGGGGGAACTAGTGGTGCTATTTTTTCTCTCAGAATATGTCCTCGTGATGTATGAAATGAAAAGACTCAATTATTACTTTTCCAAGCTGGTTCTATTTTTCATATTGATATCCAATTTGACGAAATATAACATAGGTATGTAGGCGATTAAGGGTTGAAAATGTGAGCTCAGTGGCTAGAGCGGAAGGCTGCTTTAGGGGCCTTTGGGGCCGGAACAGAAATTGAAAACTAGAGCTCATGGGAGGATCCGCATATGTTTCAATCGAGAGTATAATTGCTACCCACGCCTCCGTTTTCCGCACAATTTTCGCCGTGGGCCCCGATTTTCTCACTACAGCCGTTGATATATGTATGTATATGTATATTAGAGCCAGCGGTTCATATTTGTATATGTAGGTATTCTTTTGTGCACGGGATGTGCAATGTACAATTGTGATGCTCCCGAGATATTCATCATCATCAACGGCGCAACAACCGGTATCCGGTCTAGGCCTGCCTTAATAAGGAACTCCAGACATCCCGGTTTTTGCGCCGACGTCCACCAATTCGATATCCCTAAAAGCCGTCTGGCGTCCTGGCCTACGCCATCGCTCCATCTTAGGCAGGGTCTGCCTCGTCTTCTTTTTCTACCATAGATATTGCCCTCATAGACTTTCCGGGCATGGTCGTCCTCATCCATATGGATTTTATCCACAACCGGACGGTCATGGTATCGGTCATAGATTTCGTCGTTATGTGGGCTACGGAATCGTCCATCCTCATGTAGGGGGCCAAAAATTCTTCGGAGGATTCTTCTCTCGAACGCGGCCAAGAGTTCGCAATTCTTCTTGCTAAGAACCCAAGTCTCCGAGGAATACATGAGGACTGGCAAGATCATTGTCTTGTACAGTAAGAGCTTTGACCCTATGGTGAGACGTTTCGAGCGGAACAGTGTTTGATAGCTGAAATAGGCTCTGTTGGCTGACAACAACCGTGCGCGGACTTCATCATCGTAGCTGTTATCGGTTGTGATTTTCGATTCTAGATAGGAGAAATTGTCTCCTATCTTTATTCTTCTCGTTTGACCAGTGCTCGATCTGGATGAAGGCAGAGATATTCAGATGCGATTAATTTATGTATATATATATATAGGGCTGCAGCAGTATTCAGTAATAGGCAATATCCACATATCTTGAGGCTGAAGAATGAATTTGGAATTTTTAGCTATTTACGAATACCAAAAGCAATTTAGAATGGACAGGAATGTGGTAGCTGTCAATAACACTCCACGATTCGTGTCTGCTACCATATAGCTTTGCAGAGGGCAAAAGTACAATACCGCAAGTGGGTGAGATGTACTCTCCAGGGTCTAACCATCTGACTTCGTTTAGGCCGAAAATGTTGAACTTACTTCATCAGAATTCTTGCTCGGGTTCTGGGGATCCTCGATACCGTTGTTAAGACGCCAATGATAATACGTTTTCTATAGCCAAAGGTATTAACGCGCATTTTCGCTGACATTAATTTAAATTGAATAAAATTCTAACAGAACAAAGCCTCGTATACATCACAATGCGTTGGTTCACAGCTGACTCCATAGAATGTCCTCAAATATGAACCCCATGGAACCGTCTTGAAATATTATAAAGTATAAAGTAAGGATTAAACAATACCTCTAAATCAATGTTTAAAATGATTTTAATCCAAGATTTAATCGCCATACGCGCGGAAAATGTGCGAAGCTGACGCAGGGTATAACGAAAATAAAAGCTGTCGTAATAAATATCAGGGGTAGGTTAGTAATATTGTTTGAATTATATAATGCAATCTTTTAAATTATTAATTATGTGCAATGCAAAATTTTTCGACACATGAATGAGGCCAGTGCAAAAATTTCTCAAGAAATTAAAGAAAATATTTTTTTTCCTATAATATTTGAATTATGCAATGCCTAATTTTTAAGATTTCCATGATTTTCGACGTTAATTGTTTTAATGCTTAGCTTTAATTTTTTCTGTATCTTTGAAACGCTTTTTATGACAAACAATATCGGAGATTGGTTTCTAGACATATTCGACTAAAATTTTCATTCAATCAACCATTTTATACTTTATCTACTATAAGTTGAGATTAGAACTAGGTGTTTTTCCTTATCCTGTAAATATTTTTATTTTTTCCCCCACATACAATCGTTTCGGAGACCACGTGCCTCCTTCCTCAGTGCTAGTATCTAATTAGGTACGGGTGAAGTTGGAGTTTGGAAATACATATTTTATGCATATCAAAGAATATTTTCAATTGGAGCTATATGCGAATAGGAAAACATGACCAGGAAATTTCTGGCACAAGATGAACACAAAACCTTTATACACGAACGTCCAGTTTCCGGTATTCCGACTTCTTATATTTTTAGGCGTAAAATGTATCTTTCCTAACTAATGGATTGAGAGGTGACTGTTTTACACAAAACCTTAAAAAGGCTGGGGAGAATTAGATTCTTCTTGAATGGAATTTTAATATTTCACTCGAATGTCAATTATTCCCTTTAATTATAACGTCAGCATCTTATTTGTATGCCTTAGGATGCTGTTAATTCGCACGAAATTGATAAGTTTGAACTGGTATAACTTTGACACTAATAGTTGGATTTTTATGAAAGTTGGCATGCGTATGCACAAGTCTGCCCTCTATGCTGATGCAAAACTAGGATGAACTTATTGGGAGCTTTTTAGTCAATTTCTAAAAGTTGATAATGTACTATTAGTAAATTTATTTCAGCAGATACCGGAATGGGACATCTCTCGAAGAATAGATTTGTGTTTTACATAAAACCTTAATGCAGATAGGTAGATTCTTCATAAATGCGACTTTAATATTTAGCACGAATGTCAATTATTCCCGTTAACTATGACATCTAATTTGCATGGCTTTGGAAACAGTTAATTCGTACGAATTTGCTAAGTTTGAACCGCTATAACTTTGGCGTTAATGGCCAGATTTCCATGAAATTTAGCACATACAGTTACTCAAAAAAGTATCCGGACAATGGTTAATTTAGAATTGTAATGCGAAAAACATAGATTTTTAAAATAGTAACATAATTTCGTTTTCCACGATAATAATATTTTATAGCAACACTTTCGAATGAGCGAAAAAAAATCATCATTTCGTTTTAGTACAGTTGTTTTTCTGAGAATTTATGTATACATGCTTGTTATGAAAGTCAAAAAAGTATCCGGACAGCGATGAATTCTTGGAAAATGCACAATATTGCAACTGAGTTGTCTTTAGATTTAACATGGTGATTAAACATTGATTAGTAGCGCATTTAATTCTTCTGTGTATACACACGTTTAATAAAGATGGGTCGGAAAACGCGGGAGATTAGTAGTGATGTTAGAAAAGTTATTATTGGTCTTTTCAAGGACAATAAACCGATACGAGCGATCGCGGAAATCGTGAAAGTGAATAAATCGACGGTTCATGAAATAATTACACGCTTTAAAAAAACGGGTTTCATCGATAAGAAAGGGCGATCAGGCCGTCCACGAAAGTTTAATGACCGAGAAGAAAGATGGATCATGCGGAAAATGAAAATAAACCCCAAACTAAGTGCAGTTAAGTTGAGAGCTCAGGCGGAAAAGAGGTTTGGTAAAGTTACAAGTGTCGAAACAATTAGAAATATTCTTGGAAAGAATAATTTCCACGGTAGAGTTCCCAGAAAAAAGCCCTATATAAGTAAGCAAAATCGGCAAAAAAGGCTACGGTTTGCTATTGCACATATAAATAGGTCTTACGATTTTTGGAAAACCGTTATATTTGCCGACGAAAGCAAATATAACATATTTGGATCAGATGGAAGTAATTTTGTATGGCGGCAGCCAAATACGGAGCTGAATTTAAAAAATTTAAAGTGCACGGTGGTTCTCAGTTGGTATGGGGCTGTATGTCAGCAGCGGGAGTTGGCAATTTAAAGTTTATAAATGGGAAATATGACAAATATCAGCATCTCACAGTCCTTAAGCAAAACTTACTTCAAAGCGCAAGGAAAATGCAAATGGAGCATTTTTGTTATTATGAGGATAATGATCCCAAACATAACTCCTACGTTTGTAGAGTTTGGCGGCTGTACAATTGCCCAAAAGTGATAGATACTCCGGCGTAAAGTCCGGATCTAAATCCAATAGAGCATTTGTGGGAACATTTGAAAAGAAAAATTCAAAACTGCGAAATTTCAAGTCTAATTACACTTAGAAAAGCTTTGAAGGAAGAGTGGGCGACGATCAGTCCACAATTTTGTGAGAAACTTGTCAAATCGATGCCTAGTCGACTAAGGGAAGTAATAAAAAATCGAGGAGGTCCAACAAGATATTAAATTTTACATTAAAGGGGTAAGTTTCCTTCAAACGCTTTCTGTCCGGATACTTTTTTGACTTTATTTTTTGTAGCGTTCTAACAGCGGAGCTATTTTTTTTTAAAGCGGAAACTGAGAAATTTTTTTTTTTTGGAAATTTATTATAAACCAATCAAAGATAAATGTAACAAATAATCATTAAGCAAATGTGCCACAATTGTTTATATTTCTTTGAAAATATCTATACAACGGTCATGTCCGGATACTTTTTTGAGTAACTGTATGTACGAAATGCTGCTGATACATTGCAAGTCCTAGGATGAATTTAAGGAGGGTTTTTCAGTAAATTTCTAAAAGTTAGTAATATACTATTAGTAAGTTTATTTGAGCAGATATCGGAATGGGACATATTTTGAGGCCTAGATTCCATATAAGCGCACTACCCTGATTTTTCTTCGGATTTTTAGGTTGGGTAGTTTCCGAAAATGACTCCTGCCTCACTTTAAGTGTGTACATTTTGACTCCTTACTCACGCACTTTGCAATTCACGCCAAAACTAATATCAGTTTCGGAAAGTACAAATCGAGGTCTTTCATTTGATATATTCTACTATATTCGGGGAAAAAAATTTTTGAATCCCCCATTGCATGTATGGGGAGCCCCCCTTTACACTCCACCCAAATTTATGCTACTCGCTATATGCGCGTGATTTCATAGTTCCTATCTGTCCACCAAATTTCGTTCGGATCAGTTTAGCCGTGTTGGAGAAAAGTGCGTGTGACAGATAGACAGACAGACAGACTGTTTTACACAAAACATTGAAAAGGGCTGGGGAGAAATAGAGTTTTCATGAATGGAATTTTAATATTTCATTCGAATGTTATTATTCTCATTAATTATGACATCGTAGTATTGTTTGTATGGCTTAGGATGCTGTTAATTGGCACAAAATTAACAAGTCTGAACTGCTATAATGGCCGTCGTCGGGTATATTATCAATTTAATTTTGAAGTGTGAGGTGAGGAGTACAGTAATTGCATTTGAATGTTAATTAAGAGTGTCCCCAATAAGTACAAGGAAAGTATAGTGAATTGACCGGGATGGTGAAGTTCGATCTGGATGTGGACCACGTCGCTATGAATTGTGAAGATGCGATTGAATTGCTTTGCTTAATATTAAGGAAACAAATCTGGTTAACGTATCAATTTTCACTTTGTTGAAAGTCTATATTTTGATGATAAAAATGTTGGCACAGTAACTTCTGTTGAAACGAACGAACGAACGAATAGTACAATCCAAGGACAAGAAGGATACGGGAAATAGCGGTAAATATTATTAAGCCGCCTGCGCCGTGAAACACATCTTAAAGTGATGTCCTTATGCATTTGATGGAGTTCAAGGTTTGAAATGTCCGTGAAGGACTACACTGAGTAGGGGTCTTCTACCGAGGAGTATCCCCAAATTTTTAATGTCTTCCGATTAGAGTATAGCAATATTGTTGATCTTCACTTGACGGCAAAGAGAAAGTTATTTGGACACACTTTGACTCGTTGACTTTCATCATCCACATCTGAAGCCATTTTTAGGTTTTGTATGCTTTTTTAGTTTACTTTGGATCGCTGCGCTCATGGAGGTGATCGCATCCCATTCTTCCTGCTAGGCTACCATTCTCCGGACAAAATTTTCCTGTGATAGCATTTCATCTAGAGTTTCTTCTAAGTTCCTTCTTTCTTCCATCCCGCTCGGACATTGGAATAAAGCCTATACAGATATTGACAGTATCCACCATGGCCAGAGAAAAAGTGGATGAGATTCTAATGAATCTGCCCATGTTCTCTCCAGCCACTCCCTGTTGTTCAATATGTATGTGCAACGACCCTTGTTTGAGTGATCCCAACGCTGTTGCCATCTAATTACAGATCTCTTCCTTCCTAGGATGACTTACGCTGCATCTCTGAGCCTGTTCTTCTGTAGTGCGTGCTCAGTTTATATGAGCTACATAAGATACGCGGCGCTACTGAGACTGAACACAAGCATACAAGCTTTCCGAAGTCCTCCAGTTCCATCCGCACCTCTGCAAGCTAATTCTTAGCTTTCTTGATGGGCGGAAATCCCAAGTCCAACTCCGTGAACACCTCTCTTCTCACTATTCTAGTCCGGCTGGCATCCCTCAAGGAATAGTCCTCTCCGCTACCCTCTTCTCCCTGTTCACTGCAGACCTATCCAAACCAACTCCACAACCAAATCCAATCCGAATCCTCCAATATGCGGATGAACTCATCCTCTACATCTTCGCCAGAAATATCCCAGCCGGTGAAGCCCGTCTAAATTCTTATTTAGACGAGCTCTACCAGTATTTCACCCGCTGGAAACTATCCGTAAAACGCACTTTTGCGCGAGGACATCGTTTTCTGTGGTACCGCTAAGATGACACCGAAGATGAGGAGCGACATATCAACCCTATCCCCGAAGATCCACAATGTCACCATCTCACCGCAAAGGAAGTCACCTACCTTGGAGTGACAATGAATTCCCGCCTATCCCGTCTCCCACATATCACGAAGGCACTAAGCCGTAAACTGGTGCCTTCAAATCCCTTTACCCAATCCTAAAATACAAGCAGCTTATCCATCCCCTCCTCATTTTCGGCTTCACCTTCTGGTCCGACACTTCCCCTCACCAAATCGAGCTATTCCCTCTCAAAGAGCGCAGAATCCTACGCTACTATTCCAACATTTGTAAGAACGAAGGCAGCTCCAAATACATCTCCAACCAGATCTTCTACGACTCCTGTCCCGTCACGCCTTCAAATTCCTCAACAGATGCCTATCCTATCCAAATCTACTTTTCTCCCACGCCATGCAGATCGAGATCGTCGAAGAGAATCTTCTACGAACTCACCTGTTCCCTCAAATCCTCCTATCTGTGCAGTCTCGAAACCTCCTGTTCGACCCCGACGGAAGAGTAATCTTCTACAACGGCATCTACTCCTCATCCCAGTTTTCAAAACCCACCCATCCTCAGCGCCACTCCTAGCTTCCTTTCCCAACCCCCCGCCGCATACCCCCTATCCCAACCCACATCCTAGCTCGTTCCCCGCCCGCCCGCTTTTATAATAAAATCAACGAGTGGAGGTTTTTTTCGACTTTTCCTCCAGAACACTATCAATTTCTTCTTTAGTGATAAGTTAGTTAGTTTAAGCCATAGTTTTTTACCTTAGATTAAGCTAACCTGTTAAGGTAGTGCATAAGTTAGGTTACTTTAGCTTTGTAATTATATAGGGATAATAAAAAATGTTTAAAAAAAAGACTGAATACAACAATATAGAACTCGCCACCCTGGCTACAAGCAGCCTGAAATTATGCCATAAGCCTCTTACATTCGGTGTCATTCTTGCCAGAGGCATACTGGTGGTGGATGTCTTTTCGTAAATATACTCCACATGCTGTTTAAAACTGAACTTTGTATGTATCATCACTCGCAAGTATTTGGCGACTGGCTTGGAGGTGATAATGTGATTCCCAATTTTAATGCGGGCGAAATTACTCTTCTGATACTTGGTGATGATGTCAGCCTAGCGCTAGCCAACCAACTAACCAACTTAGCATCTTCGAGATGCGTCGACTAAAATTGACGAAACGGCGCGTTTTTAAAAGACAAGTTTTAAAAATCCGGATTTTTTTACCAGTTGTATAACTAAAAAATACGAAATTATTGGAATAAAAAAGGTTTCTAGTTCCGCACATAGCCGTTTGTGTTATGAATAACATATTCAAATTTCAGATGATTCGGTTGAATAGCTTTTTTCTATAACATCCTGCCGAAAAAAGTAGTTTTAAGCAAGATAAGGTCAAAGTTTTAAGTATAGAGATAAAATCCTTGAAAATAGATATAATTAATGGGCGATTCCAGTACCACATAAAATTCCTTCTGAATGGTTATAATAATAAAAGTTGGTTAAAATTTAGTTCCAATTGCTCACTGTCTTTTAATTTTTTGCCGAACTACTTTGGAAATACCTAAAAAACAATACACAATACACTTTTTCCATTCATGAATAGCTTAAAATTCAAAATATTTCAGGATATATCCAATTCCGCGTTCATATGAGTTCACTTTATATGTTGATGACATCTTATATGCCTTAGAGTGCAATTAATTTATATGAAATCCAAAACTGACCT
Source organism: Hermetia illucens (assembly GCF_905115235.1). Taxonomy (NCBI): domain Eukaryota; kingdom Metazoa; phylum Arthropoda; class Insecta; order Diptera; family Stratiomyidae; genus Hermetia; species Hermetia illucens. Next base: position 81,609,551 of record NC_051852.1, on the reverse strand, counting down.
TCTATAACTGTATTAATATTAGTTGGATTTTCCTTAAACCTTCCAAAATTGTAATTTATCTTTAGTTTAGTTTGTATATTATATTATCATATTACTGATAATGGCACCATTTTGTACTTTTAGGGTGAATTTAAAAGGGGTTTTCAGGCGAATTTCTAAAACATGGTAATATGCTATTATTATCTTCATTCAAGCAGCTATCGGAATGGAATGTATTGAGGCGTAGATTTTTTTAAGTCCACTATCATGATTTTTCAGATTTTCCGGTTGAATAGGTTCTGAAAAGGAGACCTGTTACGCTTTTCGGGACACCCATTCTGCGCCCTCGCCTACCTATTTTTTGTAATATCAGAAATAAGATCAGTTTCGAAAAGTACTAACCGAGCCCATTCATTTGATACCATCATTCCCTTAAACTCAACACAAAATGACGCCTCTTACTATATGCCACCCCCTTTCGCATGCATGGCGGACCATTCCCTTAAACTCAACACAAAATGGCGCCTCTTACTATATGCCACCCCCTTTCGCATGTATGGAGCACCATTCCGTTAAACTCAACGCAAAATGGCGCCTCTTACTATATGTAAAGGGATTCATAGAGCACATATTCTGACTAAATTTCGCAACAATAGATTCAGCTGTTTCCGAATAAATCGGGTGTGACAGACAGGCAGATGTTGAATCGATTTTTTTTATTCACGCGGAACTTTTTTTTGAAAGCTCTAGACAAGCGGGATCCCTTAATGTAAAGAATATACATACTATGATTACATTCTATTCTGGTGCGGTTTTAACATATTGAAACTGTGGCAACTTTACGAAACTTGCTGTGTAAAAATATGAAAGTTTTAGTTTATGACATGACAATGTTATTAAAAAAATAATCAGTACAGCACTATTTAAGTGTTTTTTGCATTGTTTTAGAGTATAGATTGCAATACTAACAATTTGTGAAAACGCTTGTTGTTTATGAAGTTTTGAATAACTAAAAGTAGGTACAGGAATTTACATTTAGGTGATTTGATGAGGTGAGTTAGCCTTCCTCAGAATTACGATGTTAGGATGACCTCATAATCATTCTTAAATGACTAATGAATTTAGGACAACATGCGAAAAATTCAAGATAGAATGCCCACATAACATTTTTGGGTGTGTGCTGTAGGTTTAAAAAAAATTCTAATTAATTAAATTTCGGCCTACGTACAGATGGGACAGCCGTTCATAGTAAACACATAGGAAAACCATTAAACAAGGTATGAAATCTGAAATGCCAAGCTTTCATTTTCCTGCTTGGTTAAGTGTATAGTAAAAGCATTAGCCGAAGTCTACGAAAATACCCCATTTTCGTCAAGAATAAAATGCATTATTCCTATTTTAGCTTCGTATTTGCCTGATCCAAATCAATTGCCATGTTCTGAGGGAAACTAAGATGTACTCATCGCTATTTGCAATCCTTTTAGCATTCACTCTACGCCTGAAATTGGAGCAAGGTTCAAGTATTAATTCGCGAAAGCTTACTTGTCAAGGTTTTCATGAAGAAGAAAACCCAATGCGCTTGCAACGACGGGAACAAATCCAATTATGCGGTGCGAGCATTGTTGTTAAACCACTTAGAAACTACCCTAATGAATAGTCGCTCCCAGATTGATGCCTGATGTTTCATTAAATTCCGGTCGTAATGGGGATGTCGGTGATGGCATGTAACTTTTCATAATATGCCGAAATTCGCCCTAAATTCAAACGCGCATTTGATGAACGATTCTGCTGATGTTATGTGATGTAGCGTGTTTATTTCCGAAGTGCCAACTCCCTTTCGGAGTAGTAATCCGATTATTTGAAAACATGTTTACATGCAACAATTGTTCCGACTAAGTCTAGCGTATCGGCTCAACAAGTAATGAAAGCAAGGACGGATTTTAGAGAGACAACAGTACGGTGAAGTGGAGTTGATGTTCCTATCAAATATAGGGAAAGGATATTTTGGTTTTGACTGTTTCCACGTTCCACTCAATAGGTACTTATGGAAGAAGGATATCGGCAACTATGCAAGTAGGAATAAATTTAACGGGTTCATAAAAAACTCATTTACCTGGACCTGCAGCGGAGGAAGGTAGTTGCCTTACTACTAATTGAATCACTGCAATATCTCATGATAAACTGAATTAAGTAAAGAGGCGTTAGATTACATGGTCTCCGGATTCAAGTCCCTCTACGTGATCATGGAACAACTAAAAATCATCTGCGACCCCAACATGGTGAATGCTACTGCTGTACTGAGCTTTCGTAAACTCCCACACTACGTTCTTCAATTAAGATCTAATGTAAAACTCGAGCCAACGATAAATCAAAGTATATTGCGGATGTCAGCTGTATCGGATCCGCGTTTACTTCTGGAAGACCTACAACAGATACACATGGCGTCACTAGCTTACTTTGCCAACTGTTGATAGTGCACGTCCTGTCTGCGTATGAGATGTAATCTTGCAGAGAATCGCCTAAATTAATTATCCCCGGCCCCCAATTTTCGCTGGACTTTTGGAAAAATATCATCCGCCTCCACGGTCAATGTGACAGGAGAATGCATTCAATAATATGCAATATTCCCTTTTTTTGTCTTTTTTCTTCCATTATGACACTCCTTAGCTTTCTCATCCGTCATTGACATACAACATCTAACTTTTCAAATAATTAATTTAGGAGCTTAATGAAAATTGTTCGAGTTCGCGTCGTCTTCCTGGTTGGTGCGTTGGTTTTTGACGATAAACCGCGGGTACATTTTAAAGTCAGGTCTGGGTATGCGTTTTGGATTCCAATTTTTCCGAAGGTGGATTTGTGTTTGAATTCACTTCTCTTTCAGGCATTGAGGACGGCCTCCTTGGTTTCATCTGCTGACAGTGACAGCGATGCCGGGTCGGCAAACAGGAATCCGCCTTCGAAGAAGGGGAAGCCGTTAAGTAAACGAAAGAAAGGAGACAACGAATTTCTGGTGGCTGATGTGGATCGAAGTGCTTCGATCTCATAATTATTAAAATTTAAATCAGTTCTGTATATGGTGGGTGTGTATTATCCGATGCATGTTGGTCAAATGGTTAGAGCGAGGGGCTGTCGTAGCGGAAAGTCGAGGTTCCAATCTCACTGTTGGCAGAGGGATTTGTTATTATGACGAGCCAACGCTATCAGCCAATGGAGAACTGCGTTCTCCTGGACCTGGATGAAGTGGCGTTCCACAACTGGTGTCCTTTGTGATCGACGTATCAACGAACGTCTCAAATCTAAAATTTACCGCAATCTCGTCCGTCCAGTCGCTCTCTATGGTTCTGAGTGTTGGCCGACCATAAAGGACAATGAACGGCGCCTTGCGGTAATGGAGACGAAGATGCTACGTTGGACTAGTGGCGTCACACGTTTAGATCACATCCGAAATGAGGATATCCGCGATCGTTATGGGGTTGCACCGATAGTGGAAAAGTTGCGAGAGAGGCGTCTTCGATGGTATGGTCACGGAATTCGTGCAAACGAGAATTCACTTGCCAAGATTGGTCTGAACATCGAAGTCGATGGTAAACGACCAAAAGGCAGACCTAAGCAACGGTGGCTTGATACGCTGGATGGGTATTTGAAAGCCTCGAGATTGCACCCAGATCAGGCATTCGATAGAGCCAAATGGCGAAACCGATCACGACGAGCCGACCCCGCTTGTGAACGGGACAAAGGCTGAAGAAAAAGAAAGATATCTGATACCTGTCGAATTAGCTGTGAATGATTACCTGAGTCAAATTGGGATGATAATTTCGGCCAAGCGTGTGTACTGTTACGGTCTGGAATGAAGTGTTCTGACAAACTTTAAGGTCCTGATTTAATTGGATTGTTGCGCCAATGATTTTTATTATTATACGCAAAACTTAATTTTCAATTTCTTTTGCTCGTGTGAATTCTTCATATTATAAAATGTTTGGTTACTTAATTAAAAAATTGTAAATTTGGCAATGAACGGGGATCAGATTTTCAATTGGCACGGAGTAGAAAAGAAGATTTAGCATGTGGTTAGGGCGCAATAGTGGGTAAAGTGTGTGGGTTATCTGTTGTCTCAATTTACCACCATGTACCACGTATTTCAACTTTGCCACCTAAAAACCTTGTCCTTCCTTTTCAAATACATAATTCGCCAAAATTGGAAAAGATTGTTATGCATCCGTCCAAAAAGTGATATGTACACTAAAATATAAACATTCTAAGCAATAAATTGATATGAAATAAGGACTATATTTTCAAGGTTACGATATTTTGATTTTCCATGAATTTGGTAGTTTTTTCTCAGTTCTCAAGGGAGTGGCGACTATTTTCTATCGGTAAATTCTTGGTGATTACTCTGTATTTATATTTTTTTCGATTTTGGTGACATTATTTTTATATTTTTCGCATACCTTTATTTGACTAAAATTATTTTTATGTTTCATTTTTTTATCATAATTAGTGTTTCTTTCTTTTAAGCATGAATAAATGAATTTTTTAGTGCTCCCACTCTGGAATATGCTACATATGAGAAAAGCACAGTTCCCCCGAATTCCCACCCCACACTTGATAGGAAATTGAAAAGCTTTGAATTGAGATGACATCTCTGTTGATAATGGGATGCGCGATACTAGTACAACTTCTTCTTTTGCTTTCCCGGTGAGAATTGTCGCTTCTTTCAAATTTGGCATTAATTTGTTCACCGAAAATCCTTTTCTATTGCAAAGTTTTGGTGAATTGAGTTTTCGAGGAAGTATGACCGATAAGCCAACTTTCAAATTCAAACGATGGGGTGGTATATCGCGTGGTTTCAAAAAAATTCAACTGCATAATGGAAAGATGTGATCAACTAGTTCTTCTTTTAATGTTAAAGTTCCGCAAAAGTTATTTGGTAACCTGATAAAGCCATTTCAATCGCTTGCAATTCAGCCATCGCCAACCTCGAATGCTTGCTATAAAAACTCGTTCTTGAGTTAGAAAACTACAACGCACTTGCAACAATATTTTATATATATATGGAAAAATTAACAGTTTTTGCTATTTTTTTCGGAATTATTATTCTGTTTTAGGTATCTGTTGTACTACTGCTTTACAAATAATTGCAAAGAAATTAATTCGAACTAAGTTCTTCTTTCCCTATTCCTGTTTAAGCCAGCAAAACTCTAGTAAAATAGGGAATCTTCCACAAGAAAGGCCTGAAAATACCAAGGCAGCGTGGGAACTTCTAAGGCCGAGCCTCCCCATACATCCGAGACAAGAAGAATATTGATCCAGTATGTGATCCATCGTGGTTCCTCCCTTTTCAGTTTTATTTCAATCAATCCGATGCAGACCCATGCCTCCAAAAAGGCACATGAATTTTTGTATAACGACAGGCGAGGGATCGAAGTGTTAGAGACCCTCCACATTCCCAAACCTGGCTAACACAGAAGCGTGCAAGCACGTGTTGATGGACCACTTCGATGGAGCTTCAACATGGGCGAACCATCATGGTCAATTTCGTCATCTTTGCACATTTATGGTGTTTTTTTTTGGGAGTAGGGTAGGTGAATGCGTTTATGCACAGAGTGTTGGACTCCCGCAACAGCACGCTAGCGGACTATCAACTAAATACCTTCCTGTCATCAGAGAACTAGCCTGCAACCGTTTGACACATTACTTCAGGCTAGCCCTCCCGCTCTCCCCGTTTTGGGAGCCTTCAAGTCAGGGAATTCCCTTCACCAACGGGAGGGGAATCCTGTGCAGTTCAGACCGAAACCCTCCATGCCCACTTAGAAGTTGGGTAAGGAAGTAATCAATCTCACCGTGCGTTCTGTTCAACCACGGGTCTAATTTGTCGATGAGCCGCGCAGTCCGCCTGCCCCTTGGCTCATTTTGCCAAGAAAGTTGCCACTCGCTAAGGGTGCATTGACGTTCACGGGCAACCACCTCTCTTAAGTTTCGCCCTTACACGTAGATAGAGTAGATAGCTTTAGGCTCCTAGGCAAAGAGGGCAACGGGGATTACTCCCGCGATCACCATCACAGCCGGAGACGGTGCGATAAGCAGACGCCACTGTTTTTTCCAGCGCAAGGTTGAAACCGTGAGCAGTCCATCCGCTTACCCGTGGCATCAATATGCCAAGTCTGCTTTGCGTCTATTCAACAGTGCGTCCGGCAAGAAGTGCCGCAACGTCGTCTGCATAACCGACCAGGCGCGACTCTTCGGGAATATCGAGTCTCAGCAGACTATCGTAGTCATCGTTCCAGAGGTCCGGCCCTAGGATGAATCGCTGTGCTACTCCCGACGTGATTTCCATCCTCCTTTGGCCCTCTAGCATCTCATAGAGCAGAGCGCGGTCTTTCAGATAATCCCTCAATATCCCCAATTCTTACGGAATTGAAGGCATTTCTGACATCAAGCGTTAAGAGGAGCACTTTCCGTCGGGATCTCCGGGTCTCCTTTACCCTTACTGATCAACGCGACTTTGACCACTTTCCAGTGACAAGGGAAAATGCCCTCCTTCAAGTAGGCGCTGAACACTCCAAGCAGCAATTCTGGCCGTTGGCGGAACACAAGTTTAAACTTCCGCCGGGATGCCATCACGACCTGGCGCCTTCCTGTTGTTCATAGTGAGAGCCGCTTCTTCGAGCTCTCCCAGGAGCAATCCATGACGCTTTCCGCGCTCTTTACATCAACCCGTACAGGGTGTGTGGGGAACAATGCCCACACAATGCGGTCCATCTGGTCGGTGGTAAGTATGCACTCCTTCCGTAGGTCGGCAATTTCTGCCGTCCACAAGTAAATAGCCTCTCCGGTGCATGGAAGCCTCACACGCCATCGTTATCATGTTCAACACTGAATTTACGACGGTGTCAGCTGTGACACTACTAACCCCCGGAGTGCCCTCCAGCGCTGCCCTACCTGCACCAAAAGCTTCCTGATGTTCACCGTCGCGACATTCCACACGTAGGGGGAGCGTCGTCGAGCGTGAACCACTTCGAACGCAATGTACTGATGATCACTTGCCGAGAAGTCTTCTAGGACTCGCCACCCGTCTACCGATGATGTCAGACATTCCGACGCAAAAGCGATGTCAGGAATGCTGCCTTCACAACCTGGGCGCCGATTTCCAGAATCTGTTTCCCTCTGGAGTCCGACTGAGGCATGCTTCATTCAAGAGCCCTAGCACTAAAATCACTACCAACCAGGATTCGTCCCTTCTTGCTCGAAACGGCGTCCTCCAGGGCATCAAGCCGGTGCCGAAAGTCCGGCATCGTCTCATTCGGCGTCAGGTAAACGCTGAAAAACGCTATCCCTAAACACCGGATCCAGACAAACCCGGTTGTCTCCGGGCGCTTAGGATGGTCTTTTAACCTCTGCCAAACCCATTTAGTCGTCAAAACTTTAAACAACAGTTGGTAACAAATCTTCAATATCAAATGAGAAAGCAAGAACATTTTAAACTTACTCTCATAAGTTGACGAAACCTGTTGTATAAAGGGAAAATTAATACACTTCGGACGACAGTTTATAAGGCATCAAATATAGTAATTTGCTCTTCATTTACTTGTATTTCCAGCTTCTAGGTACCTGAAACGACTGTTAAGAGAAATACAACCACCATCGTTACGTATTGACCATTTTTCGTATTGTATTCTAAATCGTTATTGCCCCTCGATTTGAAAGTACATACATATGTGTATGTAGCGTAGATGCAGTAACTATCGAGGCTGTTGCAACATAAGTAAATTGCCCTTCGGAAATACTCCGCCGTAGATTTTTCCGTTCCCAAGTAGAGAACTTGAAATTGCACATAAAGAAGCTGCGGCTAATTAATTGCAAATGAATACACAGACCATATATACACGCAAACATATACATATGTACGGGAGCAATTGAAAAGTTTTTCCTCCCAAAGCGTCAAATTGAAAACTACAAAAAAGAGAAAAGCCAATTTGCCCATCGTCCTTCAGGGAATGGAGGGCATGGCAAATGCTAATTTGCAGAAGAAATCAGTTCTATCGCAAAATCGCAACAGCTAAATTGCAAGGAGTTTGCTTGCCGCACGACCGATTGCAGCCTCCTGCACCATTGCCAAGAACTTATAGAGGAACAGATTAAATCAATCTGCAAACATTCGCTCGTACAAATAATGTACTTGTCCCCTCGATTTTGCTTGAGTACTTAACTACGTACGAGAGGCGCTAAGCCATATGCTGTAACATAGTGTGACTTTCCAAAATACTATGTCGATTTTCTTGTAGGAATCTCCATTTTCAGTAAACGAAGCAAAAGTTTAGAGATGCTTCTTTTCTGCTGCGACACAATGGAGTTACCGTTGTTGAGGATCAGAAAAGATCATAGTACTCACCCTCATTCTGGAAACATATTGCATTTCTAGCCAAATTCAAAACAATGGATAGATGGAATGCCATAGTTGAGGGGTAGGAGAAATGTACATATCCAGCGAGTTCATTTAGAGCCAGTCATAAACAAAATTTGCTTCAGCAATGAAAAGAGTTCTGACTGAGCTATTATGCCGACAATCCGCTTCGCCCTAGGATGGATTACTTGTAGCACCACGTCACCAATTGCTCCAGACATGTGTTCGAAATCCATCCCAGTTTACCTATAAACACTTGCAATCGCGCCAAGTGGCACCTCTGTCGAAAAAATCGTTTGCATTTTCGCAAGGACAGCACTAGCTGTTGAATTCGTTCAAATGGAAATTTCAGCCAGTTGGAACGAATCAAGTTCCACTCCCATTCGAATCTCGAATATCCATCAGACAGAGGTGAGTCCGGGCTCTCCACGTATTTAAAGTTGCTTCAAGATTTAAAGGTAGCGGAACGTACCCTCGTTCGAATCCCAGAATTGGACGGAGTTTTCGCAGTTGACATTGTAATCTCACCTGATTGATATGAAAACTGTGTGCACATAGGAAGCATGAAATGCCAACGGAATAGAAAAGTGTCCAAGAAAAAATCAAATGTTGTAACTTCTGCACTAAAGTGCAGTTCTGTGTAGCATGGCAGAATTTTATGCGTGTCACGGGAAAGAGTGATTGCTTGAACGTTTAAATCCCTTTAATCCGTGAATTGTTTGGAAGGGAATTTCTATGAAGGGTAAGAATCCTTGCATTTATCTTATGGCTATCCCCTAATTTTTGAATAATAAAGTAGCGAAACCTGCTTGTGTATTGCAGATACGTGAAACATTTCGTCTAAGGTGTTAGGGAACAATTCCAAATAGCAGAGAGACATATTATCCCATATGTTTGAAATCTCGAGTGCAGGCTTCTACTACCGCGGAATAACCGTGGTGCTTTTTGTATGGACTTTTGGGCTATATTACTAGCAATTTGTGGAGCTTAGGCATACTACAAGAAACATATTTATCTCAAATAAAACAACTTCTAGGTTAAGTGGTTAATTCAAATTTAGGAGCATTATATTGAACAATGAAGTCCTGTGAGTTCGGGTTTAAAAATACATTCAAAGCATTCCCTGAATATCATAAAAGAGGATTCCAGAGATATAAACTGGGTATTCTGGGCCTAAGCGAAGTGAGGCGGTTCGATTCCGGAGAGCAATCCTCGCCCCCTTACGGCCTATTGGCGTGAATTCCGTGTCTAATTGCTACTAGCGGCTATCGCTTGACGCTTCTGGATCTGGGAGACAGTTTCTGATAGATTTTTGACTGCGGGATTTCACTCCAGGTTAAGAAGTGTCACGTGATGAGAAATTTGCAACACAAACTTTAACTACCCGCCCAAGAATATTGATGAGCACGGGAAAAGCGCATTTGTCCCTGGTGCGGGTGAGGTTCTCCGTGACATGCCAAAAGGGCGTTACAAGACCTGATAGACTACGGAAATGTAGAAGTGAATCGATGAACTTAAGGAAGTGAAAGGTTTGGTGTTGGTTGCTAGTGGAGGTGAGTGTGACTTACTTGAGCTCCATCCCCATATCCGAAGGAATTACAGCAGTGCGCTGATGAGGTAACAGAAAGTGCTGCAAATGGCAACGATTTCGTCATCGTATAGCACTTCACGAAATATCTTGCAAGTGATCTTCTTCTTTTTCTTTAGCCTTTGTCCCGTTCACACGACCCCGCGGCTCGTTGTAATCGGTTTCGCTATTTGGTTCTATCAAATGCCTGAACTGAATGCAATCGCAAGGCTTTTAAATCCCCATCCCGAGTAACAAGCACCGTTGCTTGGACCGGCCTTTTGGTCGTTTATCATCGACTTCGATGCTCAGACCAATCTTGGCAAGTGAATTCTCATTACGCAATCATACCATCGAGGACGCCTCTCTTGCAGTTTTTCCATGATCGGTGCAACCCCATATCAATCGCGGATATCCTCCTTGGATGTGATCAAAACGTGTCACGTCACTAGTCCAACGCAGCATTTTCATTTCCATTACCGCAAGATGGTGTTCATTATGTTTTGTAGTCGTTAATCACTCAAAACCATAGAGAGCGACAGGATGAACAACATTGCGATGAATTATAGATTTGGGACGTTCGTTGATACGTCGATCACAGAGAACACCAATTGTGGCACGGCAATTAATCTAGGTTGCGCTAATGCACGGCGATGCTACTCACGACGTTTTTTCATGAGTATCCACACAGCTTGTATTGCCTCAGTAGTTCCACAGTTCTTGACAAATCGGGCTTGATTCACGGTTAGTTCAATTCGCGAATATGCTTGCCGAGAATGCGTTCAAAAATCCTCATTGTATGGGAAAGTAACCAAATCGTTATGGGGTTGCACCGATCGTGGAAAAGTTGCGAGAGGGGCGTCTTCGATGGTATGGTCACGCAATTCGTGCAAACGAGAATTCACATGCCAAGATTGGTCTGAACATCGAAGTCGATGGTAAACGACCAAAAGGCAGACCTAAACAACGGTGGCTTGATACACTAGATGGGAATTTGAAAGCCTCGAGATTGCACCCAGATCAGGCATTCGATAGAGCCAAATGGCGAAGCCGATCACGACGAGCCGACCCCGCTTGTGAACGGGACAAAGGCTGAAGAAAAAGAAGAAGATAGTGTTCTGCCTACCTCAATAACTCGATTAAGGAATTAACTGAGCCACAGTGTTGGGTCCCAACTCTTCGGTTTCCAGAGGACAGATGCAATGTCGTCAGGTCCTGTTGCTTTCTTCGATTTCATCCGTTTTATTGTTTTCTCGACTTCAGTTGCGGTGAAGTCGTGGTGGAACTGCTCCAAATGTCGGCAATGATTGTGAAAGTGGAGGATGAACAAATTCTTCAGTTGAAATCTCCTCAAAATATTCTCACTGTCTTAGAAGTGATCGTTAGCATTTAAATAGCCCTGTGAAGAACATAAACGGGGGGCTTTTCCTTCACCATGATGAGCATCTAAGGAGGTAGAAAGGAACACTTCACTATAATCTTTAATCGTACAACAACCGGTGTAGTTCTACTTCTTGGGATGATATGGCATGCTACCAAAATGTCTGAATACGAACTACTTTCCTAAACAGATGCGAAATTATCAATGCTTTCAACTCATATAAATGGGATAAAACCGCCGGCTTTGGCGGTCTCCCTGCGGAACTCTTCGGTTCAGCTCCTGCCGTGCTGGCAGAAGTATACCTCTACTCGTTTGTAAATGTGTTAAGATTTCCAAGAAGGATTTCGGAACTGGGTGCGGTAACTGAAAGTTCATTTGCGCATCAGTTAATCGCTAGGGTGCTGGCTTCCGTTCTGGTTCCTCTTGGATCCACCACAATGACACCCTTCGGATCATTACTGAACCGTGCACGGAATTTATACCACCGCTCTTGATCTTCATCGATTTCAAGAAAGGTTTCGATAGCGAAGCCCGACATCTTGTCAGCGATATGCTTTCTTCAAGCTGCCTTGATCAAAGGACGTGAATTGGTTCGATGGACTCTGTCATCCTTTCCCAAATCTCAACTAAGCAGATGAAATCTGCTTGCTTTCCCACTGACTGATAGACGTTGGCAAAATTGCTCTAGATGTGGAAAAGGAAACAAGCAGAGTCGGACTGAAAATAAACGCCAACAAAACTAAGATTGTCATACTGATGGGTCATCACACTCCTCCTATTTCTGCATTAAGGCGAAAGCGTCGATCAATTACTAAATTGTGTTGTTCCTCCCAACGGTACACTGAACCTGATGTCGGTAGATGCATGTGTTAAATCCGCCTTCCCTGTCTTGTCCAACATATGTAAATGCAACTCTCTCAACGCTAACACCAAATATAGGCAATTGCAAGTCAATGTTCTCTCTGTGCTATTTTATGGATGTAGCACATGAGAAATCATTGCTGCTGTTACTGAAAAGATCCAAGCTTCCATCAATTTACGTCTGCATCGTGCGTACCGGTCAGATCTTTGTGAACGTGTTGATTAGAAAGGGGAATGTCACATAATAAGCAACGCCGAAAAATCCATTCGGGTACGCCTACGTGCCGTAGAACAGTGGCGAAGTAAGTGCGATTTACGTGTTATCTCCCACATAGCTGACCATATACACGAATGTACGAAAATACACTGACGATGTATAACAATATAATCAGCGAAGCAAAGGTATATACTTTTAGGAAGTTCTTTGAGGTCAGTGAACACAGTTAGACTGTATAAAGTATTAACCAAGGGGAGGATAATATAAATATAATAATAAATAAATAATAAATAATAATAAATAATAATAAAATAAAATAAAAATTCCGCCGAAGCCGGTCCCAAGCCCGGTTGTGAAAGGAGGAGGGATAGATAGCTTCAGTCTGAATGGCTGTACGCCACCGCAGCGTCTCAGGGGGTAGGTGAGGAAAGTGCAGGAACTTTGCAGTCTTGCAGATTACTCACTAAGGAAGCTATCTACACACCTGGCAGCTAGGGATAAAATGCACCACCAAAAAATGAGAAGAAGGAGAAATTTAAGGTCCGGTACGGATAACCGGCGGGAGTCGTCTGACTTGGTGACTGGGTCGGGCTCTCGTAATGGACAGCACGGCGTCGAAACCGCTAGTCGTGGGGCGGTTCGACGTCTAGGCGCCACGACGACCAGGAGCACAGCTCCGCCTGCTGCAGCTGTTTCGCCACAATCTGTGGCGACCACTTCAGCAGGTTCGCGTAGGAAGCGGATGAAATGGACTGAAGAAATGAACCTCTTCATCATCCGCTCTTACTACGAAATAACGGCGGGGGCGGGTACAACATCTTACCGCCCCTTGTTGCACCAGAGATTCGTCGAGCGTTTCCCGCAATTCGCGCACGTGACTGTGCAGCGAGTCGCAGACCAGTACCGCTTCATCACTCGCAGTGACACAATCCCGGCCACCATCAGGGAACGTGTTCGACTTGAAGTCATCGGGGAAACTGGTGACCGAGAGTCGATGGGGGCAGAGGCGGCGGCATCAACAACACCACGCCGCACTGCAGGCAACAGGTTCAGTACTCGCCGAAGCACTCTTCTCCACCGTCCAGCTGAGGTTTCCGCTGAAGTTCGGGACGAATTCCAAAGAGCGTGTATAGAATTCTCGGATATGGATCCTTTGCATAGACCAGGTATTCCCAGGCTCTATGCATCTCCAGCAACTCCGGGAATTCTATCTCAAATCAATGATGAGATTGCATCTCGACTGTGTGCTGATATGTCGCTGCTGCAACTACAATCACTTGTGTATTGTGGTGCAGTTGCGGCTATCAGATTGCACGGTCAGAAGATTCGCTTTCGCGTTATTGGTTTGAGTGACAAAAGAGATCCACCATGGAAAATTCGTCTGGAACGTCGGTGGGACTCACTAAGGCAGGACATTGCTAGACTGATTCAGATCAGCACTGGCAATGCCAACCGACGGGTGAGAAATAAAGTGCAGAGGGTTTACCGGAACTATGCCATCCCCTGTGAGACACCCGTAGTTGAAATTCTGGACACACTAAAACAGAAACTTTCTGTCATATGCAGTCGGTTACGACGGTATGGCGAAAGCTATTCCAGACGTGTCCAGAATGCAAGATACGCGAGGAACCAGCGGAGCTTTTTCAGATCTCTCAACGAATCCCAACAGAGCGCCCAGACAATACAGTTCTCGGTGACGGAAGCGAAAGAGTATTGGGGTGGACTTTGGGGGTTACCTGCCCAGCATGCTGAGCATGCTGAGTGGATCACCGCCGAAGGCACCCGCCATGCCAATACACCTGGCATGAATTTCGCGGATGTTACCGAAGAGGAAGTTCGACGAGCTATAAACATCTCGAAGAACTGGAGGGGCCCAGGTCTGGATCGGGTGCAGAATTTCTGGTATAAGAAATTTACCAGCGTACACAGTCGGTTGGCACGCAGTATAAATGAGGTCATGAGTCGGCCAGAGGAATTTCCACCTTTCCTCACTGCGGGAATTACCTACCTTATCCCTAAGAAGGACACGGTGCAGGACCCCGCAGACACAAGACCGATCACTTGCTTACCAACCCTCTACAAATTCATCACGTCCATTATTAGTGGAAGGATCAATGCGCACCTCGAGACCAACAACATTCTGTCCGAGGAGCAGAAGGGCTGCCGAGTTGGGTCAAGGGGTTGCAAAGAGCAACTCATTATCGACTCGGTAGTTGTAGGACAAGCAACTAGAGGCCAAAGAAACCTCTTCAGTTGCTATATCGATTATGCCAAGGCTTTTGATAGCGTTCCGCATACCTGGCTAATCGACATCCTACATCTGTATCGCATTGATCCGAAACTAATAAAGTTTTTGGCCACAGTCATGGAAGGGTGGCATACCACCTTGTCAGTCCGTACATCTGAGGGTGCTAATACCTCAGAGCCCATCCGTATTCGGAGGGGCATCTTTCAGGGGGATTCATTGAGTCCTCTTTGGTTTTGTATGGCACTGAACCCCCTTTCATGGCTACTGAATGATGCTAGAGGGCATGGTTTTGCAATAAAATATGGCCTACGTGCTAAGTGCGAACTGACACACTTGATGTACCTAGATGACATCAAGCTGTATGCTGGTACTGACAACCATCTTAGAAGTCTGTTGAGAATAATAGACATGTTCAGCCGTGATATTCGGATGGAGTTTGGATTAGACAAATGTCGAATCCAAGCCATCCGCAAAGGTCATCACGAGCCGCATGTCGGACATAGCATTGGTAACCTCCACATCGAAGCTATGACCGAGACAGACTTCTACAAGTACCTAGGAATTCTGCAAGGAACCCATGCTCGAGTTGGTGATCTGAAGGAAGCTCTGCTGTCCGAATTCCTGTGACGTGTGAAGCTGGTGCTGAAATCGCATCTCTCGGGGAAGAATAAAATAAGCGCGTTGAATGTATTCGCTATCCCTTCACTGGCTTATGCATTCGGAATATTGCCGTGGACGAAGACCGACCTGGAAAACGTCCAGCGGCGGATACGGACAACTATGTCCAAATTCCGAATGCATCACCCAAAGTCTGCCGTGGAGCGGATGAACCTGCCTCGTGACATCGGAGGTAGGGGCGTGGTTGACGTGGCGGCACAACATCATCGCCAAGTCGACTCGCTGCGCGCTTATTTTTACAGTAAAGAGCAGGCGAGTCCCTTGCATGCGGCTGTCTGTAAGGCAGACTGTGGACTGACTTCACTTAACTTGAAGGATCGATCTTTGAATCTTCTGAGTGGGGTGAAGTCGGACCAGGAGCGGATCGAGGAATGGAAGTCGAAGGCAATGCACGGTAAACACGTGAATTGTCTTTGGCAGCCATTTGTCGATTTGCATCTGTCGAACAGGTGGCTGTGTGCTGGGGAGCTCTTTGCTGAGACGGAGGGGTTCATGTGTGCCATTCAGGATGGCGCGGTCGCCACCCGAGCTTATAAAAAGCTCATCATGAAAGAACGGGTGGAGAACGACCAGTGCAGAATGTGTGGTTCGGCATTAGAGACGTTGGACCATCTCATTTCTGGCTGTACTGTTATGGCACCGGTGCAATACATCACCAGGCATAATGCTGTATGTAAGGTTATCCATCAAAACCTTGCATATAAGCATGGGCTGATCACGGGAACATGTCCGGTCTACCGATATGAGCCGCAAGCAGTACTTGATAGTTCTGCTTACAGCATGTATTGGGACCGGCAAGTTCTGACTGATCGCCATACCGCACACAACAAGCCTGACGTACTGCTAGTTGACAAGACGGGTCGCTCCGCGTATATTATTGATGTTGCTATCCCCCATAATAGCAACATTGAACGGAAATACGTGGAGAAGAAGGTGAACTATGAGCCATTGGCTCGTGAAATCAAAGAAATTTGGCGTCTCGAGCGGGTGGTCGTAGTTCCCATAATATTGTCAGCTACAGGTATTGTACCTAAATCCCTGACGGTTTCCCTTGATGTCCTGGGACTTTCGCACAGTCTGGTTCAAACCATGCAGAAGTACACCATTCTGCATACGTGCTCGATGTTGCGGGGGGTACTCGACGGATTCTCCCACTGACCTACCACCGGCCACCACCACCAGTGCCCCTTTAGTTTTTAAGTAGGTAGGATCGTCCGAGCCTAAATGCTTGGCACTTAGTGCTAGTATTAGGTAAAATCCGGCATCTGCCGAGATTGTGATAACTCGGAAATAAATAATAAATATAATAAGCCGAAGCCGGTCCCAAGCCCGGTTGTGAAAGGAGGAGGGATGGATAGCTTCAGTCTGAATGGCTGTACGCCACCGCAGCGTCTCAGGGGGTAGGTGAGGAAAGTACAGGAACTTTGCAGTCTTGCAGATTACTCACTAAGGAAGCTATCTACACACCTGGCAGCTAGGGATAAAATGCACCACCAAAAAATGAGAAGAAGGAGAAATTTAAGGTCCGGTACGGATAACCGGCGGGAGTCGTCTGACTTGGTGACTGGGTCGGGCTCTCGTAATGGACAGCACGGCGTCAAAACCGCTAGTCGTGGGGCGGTTCGACGTCTAGGCGCCACAACGACCAGGAGCACAGCTCTGCGTGCTGCAGCTGTTTCGCCACAATCTGTGGCGACCACTTCAGCAGGTTCGCGTAGGAAGCGGATGAAATGGACTGAAGAAATGAACCTCTTCATCATCCGCTCTTACTACGAAATAACGGCGGGGGCGGGTACAACATCTTACCGCCCCTTGTTGCACCAGAGATTCGTCGAGCGTTTCCCGCAATTCGCGCACGTGACTGTGCAGCGAGTCGCAGACCAGTACCGCTTCATCACTCGCAGTGACACAATCCTGGCCACCATCAGGGAATGTGTTCGACTTGAAGTCATCGGGGAAACTGGTGACCGAGAGTCGATGGGGGCAGAGGCGGCGGCATCAACAACACCACGCCGCACTGCAGGCAACAGGTTCAGTACTCGCCGAAGCACTCTTCTCCACCGTCCAGCTGAGGTTTCCGCTGAAGTTCGGGACGAATTCCAAAGAGCGTGTATAGAATTCTCGGATATGGATCCTTTGCATAGACCAGGTATTCCCAGGCTCTATGCATCTCCAGCAACTCCGGGAATTCTATCTCAAATCAATGATGAGATTGCATCTCGACTGTGTGCTGATATGTCGCTGCTGCAACTACAATCACTTGTGTATTGTGGTGCAGTTGCGGCTATCAGATTGCACGGTCAGAAGATTCGCTTTCGCGTTATTGGTTTGAGTGACAAAAGAGATCCACCATGGAAAATTCGTCTGGAACGTCGGTGGGACTCACTAAGGCAGGACATTGCTAGACTGATTCAGATCAGCACTGGCAATGCCAGCCGACGGGTGAGAAATAAAGTGCAGAGGGTTTACCGGAACTATGCCATCCCCTGTGAGACACCCGTAGTTGAAATTCTGGACACACTAAAACAGAAACTTTCTATCATATGCAGTCGGTTACGACGGTATGGCGAAAGTTATTCCAGATGTGTCCAGAATGCAAGATACGCGAGGAACCAGCGGAGCTTTTTCAGAACTCTCAACGAATCCCAACAGAGCGCCCAGACAATACAGTTCTCGGTGACGGAAGCGAAAGAGTATTGGGGTGGACTTTGGGGGTTACCTGCCCAGCATGCTGAGCATGCTGAGTGGATCACCGCCGAAGGCACCCGCCATGCCAATACACCTGGCATGAATTTCGCGGATGTTACCGAAGAGGAAGTTCGACGAGCCATAAACATCTCGAAGAACTGGAGGGGCCCAGGTCTGGATCGGGTGCAGAATTTCTGGTATAAGAAATTTACCAGCGTACACAGTCGGTTGGCACGCAGTATAAATGAGGTCATGAGTCGGCCGGAGGAATTTCCACCTTTCCTCACTGCGGGAATCATCTACCTTATCCCTAAGAAGGACACGGTGCAGGACCCCGCAGACACAAGACCGATCACTTGCTTACCAACCCTCTACAAATTCATCACGTCCATTATTAGTGGAAGGATCAATGCGCACCTCGAGACCAACAACATTCTGTCCGAGGAGCAGAAGGGCTGCCGAGTTGGGTCAAGGGGTTGCAAAGAGCAACTCATTATCGACTCGGTAGTTGTAGGACAAGCAACTAGAGGCCAAAGAAACCTCTTCAGTTGCTATATCGATTATGCCAAGGCTTTTGATAGCGTTCCGCATACCTGGCTAATCGACATCCTACATCTGTATCGCATTGATCCGAAACTAATAAAGTTTTTGGCCACAGTCATGGAAGGGTGGCATACCACCTAGTCAGTGCGTACATCTGAGGGTGCTAATACCTCAGAGCCCATCCGTATTCGGAGGGGTATCTTCCAGGGGGATTCATTGAGTTCTCTTTGGTTTTGTATGGCACTGAACCACCTTTCATGGCTACTGAATGATGCTAGAGGGCATGGTGTTGCAATAAAATATGGCCTACGTGCTAAGTGCGAACTGACACACTTGATGTACCTAGATGACATCAAGCTGTATGCTGGTACTGACAACCATCTTAGAAGTCTGTTGCAAATAATAGACATGTTCAGCCGTGATATTCGGATGGAGTTTGGATTAGACAAATGTCGAATCCAAGCCATTCGCAAAGGTCATCACGAGCCGCATGTCGGACATAGCATTGGTGACCTCCACATCGAAGCTATGACCGAGACAGACTACAAGTACCCAGGAATTCTGCAAGGAACCCATGCTCGAGTTGGTGATCTGAAGGAAGCGCTGCTGTCCGAATTCCTGCGACGTGTAAAGCTGGTGCTGAAATCGCATCTCTCGGGGAAGAATAAAATAAGCGCGTTGAATGTATTCGCTATCCCTTCACAGGCTTATGCATTCGGAATATTGCCGTGGACGAAGACCGACCTGGAAAACGTCCAGCGGCGGATACGGACAACTATGTCCAAATTCCGAATGCATCACCCAAAGTCTGCCGTGGAGCGGATGAACCTGCCTCGTGACATCGGAGGTAGGGGCGTGGTTGACGTGGCGGCACAACATCATCGCCAAGTCGACTCGCTGTGCGCTTATTCTTACAGTAAAGAGCCGGCGAGTCCCTTGCATGCGGCTGTCTGTAAGGCAGACTGTGGACTGACTCCACTTAACTTGAAGGATCGATCTTTGAATCCTCTGAGTGGGGTGAAGTCGGACCAAGAGTGGATCGATGAATGGAAGTCGAAGACAATGCACGGTAAACACGTGAATTGCCTTTGGCAGCCATTTGTCGATTTGCATCTGTCGAACAGATGGCTGTGTGCTGGGGAGCTCTTTGCTGAGACGGAGGGGTTCATGTGTGCCATTCAGGATGGCGCGGTCGCCACCCGACCTTATAAAAAGCTCATCATGAAAGAACGGGTGGAGAACGACCAGTGCAGAATGTGTGGTTCGGCATTAGAGACGTTGGACCATCTCATTTCTGGCTGTACTGTTATGGCACCGGTGCAATACATCACCAGGCATAATGCTGTATGTAAGGTTATCCATCAAAACCTTGCATATAAGCATGGGCTGATCACGGGAACATGTCCGGTCTACCGATATGAGCCGCAAGCAGTACTTGATAGTTCTGCTTACAGCATGTATTGGGACCGGCAAGTTCTGACTGATCGCCATACCGCACACAACAAGCCTGACGTACTGCTAGTTGACAAGACGGGTCGCTCCGCGTATATTATTGATGTTGCTATCCCCCATAATAGCAACATTGAACGGAAATACGTGGAGAAGAAGGTGAACTATGAGCTATTGGCTCGTGAAATCAAAGAAATTTGGCGTCTCGAGCGGGTGGTTGTAGTTTCCATAATATTGCCAGCTACAGGTATTGTACCTAAATCCCTCACGGCTTCCCTTGATGTCCTGGGACTTTCGCACAGTCTGGTTCAAACCATGCAGAAGTACACCATTCTGCATACGTGCTCGATGTTGCGGGGGGGTACTCGACGGATTCTCCCACTGACCTACCACCGGCCACCACCACCAGTGCCCCTTTAGTTTTTAAGTAGGTAGGATCGTCCGAGCCTAAATGCTTGGTACTTAGTGCTAGTATTAGGTAAAATCCGGCATCTGCCGAGATTGTGATAACTCGGAAATAATAATAATCGTTGGCGCAACAATCCAAATTGGATCAGGGCCTTGAAGTGTGTTAGAGCACTTCATTCAAGACCGTAACGGTACACCACAGTACACTGTGGGAGGCAATGTGGTCAGCATTGCGCTCGCCCGAGATTATTACCCTGATTTCACTCAGGTACTTATTCACAGCCGAGTCGACTGGTGTCTGACATCCAATCACGATAACAAATTCCTCTGCCCCCAGCGAGATTTGAACCGCGACCTTCCGCTACAACAGCCCAGCGCTCTAACCACTTGAGCCATCCGGACACTAATAATATAAAGCCTGCCTAAAATAGGAAAATGGAACATTCACCGGCAAGGAGAAGGATAGAGTGTACTTACTTGTTAACACTCATTTGCTGGGGTCCTAACTCCCTTTGGAACGCAACACAATGTTGTCCCGGACATCAGACTGAGTGAAGCAGATGACGTTTGTTCAGCGCCACTGCAAAGGGTTCCAAGGCCATTTTACATCCCGTCCTTAAAGTGAAGACCTCATTCCGGAACGCATCAAAGAACATCTCGTAAGCTTGACCGGCAGAGGGCAACTTTTTCAACGCTAATATCAAATTGAGGTTGCTCCAAGCCATTGTCCTCGTGGATTTTTACTGATTTTTTCGGATGTTTCGGCTTTTACCACTAATAAGAAAACTAAGACCTTTTTCGGAGACTACCAATAGATAACCCACATGACTGTTTGGTGAAGAAAAAATTTTACACCAGCCTTTTACTCGTAAACTGAAACTGAAGACAGAATGATATTATTCACTGCATACGCGGAGCTTTACAAATTTCTTTTGTATATCGTTTTTGAGAAAAGTGCGCACGACAAACAGACAGAATTGATTTAAAAAAGTTTCGTTTTCTACTAAACTCTAAAAATAAAGTGACGTCCGTGATTGTAACTATGTTTCGATGCTGAAATCAGAGCCCAACGTTAAAGCGTTAATTAGGTTATTTGGTCCCAAAATAACATGGATAAAACTATTAATCAAATACGGTCCAATTCTCTCAGTAAACATCGTTTTACAGAAGTAAAGACAAGGTGATCGAACGAATAATAACCGAAAAAATTGAGGTGGTAAGCTGCAGAGATAGTTTATGTACGTAAATCTCATAAATTTAAAATAAATGATACTGCTTTATACTGTACTTAGGTATATGTTATCAGCTTAAGTAATACAAGTTCTCCAAATCCCATCATTTCCTTCCACAAAACTTCTGAATGGAACAATAACATTCTTAGTAACTCCTTGTAATCTGGACAAAGCTGCATAAGCATTATATACTACCATTTTTTACAGACATATTTCACCAGACCAGACTGTGCTTCTGTTCTCCGGTTTGAAAGATAAGGGAGTAATTAAACTCTTTGCAACATCCTTATCTACTCTGTCAGCTGGGACAACCGTACTTAATTGTTCGAACTGAGTACATTGATTACATTATCATCCAATTCGACATTTTCTTAAGATGGATGAACCATTTGGGTCGTATCTATGTACGTGTGTCACCCTTTCCGTCTTTGGAAGAAATCGATTCAAGCAGCATGCAGTCAATTTAATTTTCATTAAAATCCAATCAGGCAGAAATGCCGACGTTAGTACATGGAACTGCTCCTTTGAACATGTAGCCCAAGGTATGTCTCCTTCATGGTAGTCCCTGCAACTTTCGAAAATCGTCTAAACTGCAAATATCATCTACACAGTTGCCGGTAAAATGGCCGAGATACTAAGATGGAAGAGAATCTGGAGAAAGTAGAAGGATGTACTTGTGCTTATGCAGGATGATAGCGCCACCAAAAAGTTTACAATTTTAGTTCGTTTGTATAAGTTCTATTTTTTCTGATACTTTACCTTACTGGGAAGGTACAGGAAGGGTTGCGTAAACAGTGAAAAAGTAAACTGGATTAGCTTTTGGATTGTTGCCCATTAAAGTTCGATAGTTCCGCAAAAAAATGCATTGGAAGAACTGTTAGCCCATCAGCTCATTAATGGAGGCCAAAAGTTAATCAATCGGGTTCGGAGAGGTTGAGATTTGTGTCGAAATAGTAAATTCATCTGTTCGATTGGCGCATCCGTTGCTTTAATCAACAAAGTCTGATTTCTAAACGAAAAGAGGAGGTTGATTGAAGCGCAAGTCGAAAGGAGAAATCTAGATTATGTTGAAGGGAGAATGCTACTTATGCATATTAATAGCCCTAACTATGTTGAACTTTAATGATCTTAAAGTATCTCCCATTCTATGGGAATGTACCGAGTGGACTATGCTATGCTTTATTCGGCTTTCGCTCAGTGTTTTGTCTTTCGCTGAATCTCCGGATGGAATGGCTCCGAATGATAGAATCTTAATGAATTTTGAGTAATCTTGTCCTGTTGGTGGTAGTAGTGCTTAAGTCCGTACAGTTAACGCTGGCGAAGAATTGACAGTAAATTTGACGAACTGAAGACACGTGGGCGACAAATTTTCAGGCATTTAAGTCCAAAATATTGAGGGCTAATCATAATCTGTCGAGTTAAGCCCGAAGTCCAATTGGCGCGAGTCGATGGATGGGAAATTCATTTTCATTTGCTTAATTGGTCTTGATTTGTTTTGGAGGTGAGGTAGGTGTGGCATGTGTCAAATAATTGCAGAAAACGCGGTCCAATTCATCGAACAGTTAGCATGTGCCATCCAGTCAAAAAATTGACTAGTAGTCAATACAACCAGGAAGACTAGATAAACGGGAAGAATATTGGAAGGGGCCTAATAAAGTTGGTACTATTTGTAGAATGTAGCGTTCAGACTAAAATGCGATCCTCAACATTGGAAAATGGCCGAAGTTATAATGGCCCTTAATCCAAAGAAAAAACCAAGTGAAATCGGATCGCATTGGTCAATATCGTTACTCTGATCTGCTCTCAAATTGCAAGAATTTCCGTATAAGTGGAAGTAGCAGATTTGTAGAGACTGGAGAGCAGTGACCAATAACTCTGCGGTGAGTCCAGAGGCTTTACTTCATTTGAGTGCATTGAGAGCCCAGATGATTTTTCTTTTATTTGAAGGGGCAGTCCGTACCGAGACGCTGCGGTGCCTAACTATTTCATTTATAAGAGACTGAACCTCACAGAACCCATGTGTGATGAGATGAATTTTGATGCATCGATTTTGTATAGATACACCACTCTGATTTTTTTAAGATTTTTTCGGTTAGATAGGTTCTGAGTGCGAGAACTGTTCCACTTTTTTAAGCACACATTTTGAGTCCTCATTCCCCTATGTTTTACTGAATATCAGATATGAAATCATTTTCGGAAAGTACTAGCCCTTTTATTACATTTTCCGACAATTTTGCACCCCCTTTCGTATATCCGGGGAGCTCCCTTAAACTTCACATCAAATGGTGCACCGCATATTCTGACCAAATTTCGTGACGATAGCTCCACCGGTTTCGAAGTAAATTTCGTATGACCGACGGACGGACAGACGGATATTGAACCGACTTTAATTAGGTTTTGCTTCACACAAAACCTTAAAAATGGTAAGCTCCTCCATTTTTCTGGATAGCATCAGGTCGTTCAATAAGGTGTAGCATCAAAAAATGCTACCTATATTGCGGAATTTCAGAATATAATATACATCCGAGTATTTGTTCAAAGTGAGAAAAGTACCAAGGAATATGCTCTGAATTAAAAAAATGCATTTGGATTAGACTATATCTTTTGTATACCCTGAGCTGTTGCTCACCTTGCAGCTAGGAACAGGAAATAGAAAATTGAAGTAAATGAAACCAAACCGATTTGAAGTCATGAAAACCGACAGAACTTGTCAAAGGCAAGTGAAGTTAAATATTCAGAAATGCTCGGCTGGAAAAGGATGAAATGTTAGATATACGAAGATGCACTGGGTGTTAGGGAGGAATTCCCACTATGGTGATAATAAACTAATTTAATTTATTATTATTTATTATAATTTAATTTTTAAGGTTTTGTGGGGGGTCGAAAGTGATGATTCTTTTAACGGGCCCATTCTCAGAATGAATCTGAAAAAAATCAAGACGCTGCCACAATATGGTGCCTAGGCTCCGAAATATTTTCCATATCAATATCTGTTCAAATAAAGTTAAGAATAGTAGATTGCTACAATTTTTAATAATCGGTTGTCCCTCAGCCCCCCTCAAGTGCATCCTAGCACCACGCTGCAGTAACGTAGGATACAACATAAAGCATGATCTTACCAAGTTTGGTGCAAATCGCAATTCAAGACTATGAATGCGAATATCACCCGAAAGTGGAAGCTCTTACATAATATATGTATGTATTACGTTCTACGTACTAATGAGGCAAATACGCACCCAAATGTCTTTATATAAATAACACACAACGCCTTTCATACCTGAAGCGTCCAGCTTCCGATTTTTCGACTTGTTATTTAATCTGGAAGTCGTAAAAAGCTTCCAAAGTGACGTGTTAAGAAACATAGTAGACGCTGCACCACATTTGAAATGAAGGTCTGTATATGGGCCCGTGATTACAGATGCTTGATGGGGTCATCAAAGATTATGCTGTTGAGCATAGTCACCACGGCTGAAAACAGTAAAGCGTCTTACGAATTTAAAGGACAAGTTGCCTAAGAATTCAAGTTTTTGAGGAACAATCAGTTCCACATCAAGGCCAAGCAACGTTCTGAGGTTGCTCACAGGATCAAATCCGAAGTTGAAATTTGCAAAGGAAGCTACTGGATGGGGAAATTGTAGTCATAGCTTAGCCAGCGATGGTTTTATTGAGTAAAAATCCCAATTTCCCAGGGCACGCAAACGCTGGGATTAGTCTTTTAAAGATATCCACCTCTTGAAAAAACACCCAATTTTCCAAACTGTATAATTATTTTTCTTTAAAACCAACACAAACAAATACAGGAATCATAGTTAATTATGAATTGTATCTACTAGTTAATCTTCCAGTATAAATGATTAGAAGTTTAGTTATTTAGCTGAAATCTTTTATTGAATTACCCCAAATTCAGTATTTTGAGAACCATTTGCTCCCTTTATCAGTGGAAAATCCTTCATTACTGAACGTTTAAATATAAAAAATATGTGTCATACTATAATATTTATCCAAAGGAATATAGCATCAAGGGCAGAATTAACATGAATCTTCTCATTATTTTATGTTGATAATTATTCCGGGTATTCGAATTACCATTTATTTGCATTCTTTGAAATGTGGATACTGAAGCTTTTTTCATCATAATTCCATTTTCATCTATTTTCATCATCATTAAAATTTATCAGAGAGAAAAACGAACAGGAAAGGATATACTTGGAGGAGTTATGACTCTCATTAGAGGAGCAAGAATTTTTATTGCACTTTCACCAGAATCAGGAGCATTAATTTGAATTTTTAATTTCATCTTTTAGCAAACGTTCACTTCAAGGTCACAGATTGAAGTTAGCGTGGTTATCAACGTAAGTGTGCGTGCTTTGCACGTAATAGCATGGCATTTTTAAATTTATTCACAAATATACCATATCAATTAACAGGATACTAAGGTTCAGTATCTAATTTAAAAAAAAATGTAAGCGCGGCTGGCCTCCAAGTGGGGTATCATGTAAGTTATCAATGTTTGACAGTTTCAAGCTCCTATTATATTTAAACCGTCTCACGTCTTATTTTCAGTAATTCATTCAATGAATTCAATAAATTTGGTGTAAATCAGACTACGATTAACATAGCTATAGTGATAAAAAAACTTTAAGTGAACTTACTGAAGCCTCCTAGTTATATGCACTTTCCGATGCTACCGTATTACTTAATGGTTCCTCCAAATTCTTTAATTCATCAATCTGGGACGATATAGTCGTAGCCAGGATAGGGTTAGGTTTTATCGTATTCAATTTTGTTCATGGGCGACAGTTGAGCTGCAACCTCTCAATCTGGGTACCTCGGGTTCGAATCCTAGTTATCATGGATCATGCTCCTGTGGGCTAATCGCTTGCAGATAATGAAGTTGAAACACAATAGCGTTGAAAACTGAGAATCCGCTGATGACTTATTGTTTAGTGAATCGAGTAGCAAACTATTGCAACGGAAAGTCGCGATACAAATCTCGCTGACAGCAGGTAGATTTATATTGTAGTGTGGATGTGAGGTATTAGCCGCCTCAGCTCCGAACATATTTCTAAGCCATATTCAGGTAATAATCACGAGCGAGTCCAAAAGTAACCACATTACCGCCTGGCATTCAGTTTGGAAATGTTGTTAGGTTACTATATTTTTCATTGTGTTTTAGCACCTAAGCTCAGTCGGAATGGTGTGCCAATGATAGTAAGAGAACCTGTGGGATTATATTGACGATAAGTTTCGCGAAGGTTCCATCACGAGCAAAAAATAGATAGAACGTCTTCTCATATAGTGGGCAAAAATTCTAGCCGAATATGTCCAGGGCTTGCTTGCATTCATGCCACTGGTCAGTGAAGGATGTATATAATTCTAAAATTCTCAATTCAAAGCATAAACTACTTATTTTTTCGTCCAGACTTCAATTTTGCCTTTCCTTTTGTTATTCGCCCTCAGCAAGAGTTTTATTTTATCCTTTTTATCCTACTACTGAATACTGTGCATACCTGAACGTATCTCAATTGAAGTATACGTCTCTATATATACACAATACGTATATTTAAATATCGTTGGTACTAACGTGCAAATATATCTATTTGAATTAGACCCTACTCCGAAACTTTCTTAGTATGTACATACACATACATATTTCTACACTCGAGTAATTGATATTTATTTGCAAATGATTGATAAAAGCTAAAAAAGAGATAAAGATATTCCAATTCCACAGTCCATTCATTTGATCTTGCCTTATGGTGGTATTGACGAATTGATATGTGACGATGACGTTTTAGAACGTAACTTCTGTAACTTTGTTAATAATGGTTGGATTTTCTTTCTGCTAGCCAAAATTATTCATTTTTGGATTTCCTTTCTACTAGCGAAAATTATTGATTATGTTTTTAACGTCAATGCAACATTTTGTAATTTTAAGATAAATTTAAGGGGGGTTTTCTGGTAAATTTCGCAGATATGGTAATATTAATAATAATAATCGTTGGCACAACAATCCATATTGGATCAGGGCCTTGAAGTGTGTTAGAGCACTTCATTCAAGACCGTAACGGTACACTACAGAGCACTGTATGAGGCAATGTGGTCAGCATTACGCTCGCCCGAGATTATTACCCCGATTTGGCTCAGGTACTCATTCACAGCCGAGTCGACTGGTATCCGACGTCAAATCACGATACAAATCCCACTGCCGCCACCGAGATTTGAACCGCGACCTTCCGTACGACAGCCTCGCGCTCTAACCACTCAGCTATCCGGACACCTCCTGGTAATATTACTATTTATTATTGGCAGATACAGCATTGTATCTTTTTTTCAGATTTTTCGGTGACGTAGGTTGTGATAACGAGAACTGCTTCACTTTCATTACTCTTTTCTGTTTCAACGAATATCAAAAATAGTTACGAAAAGTACTAATGGAGACCTTTCAATTGATACCGTTCATGATCATATTGAGTCAAAAAAAAAATTGCATCCTTAAACTCAGCAGAAATAAATGTAAAGGAATTCACAGACCATCTTATACTAAATTATGTGGCAATTACTCTAGTCTTTTCTGCGTAAATCGGCCGTAACCAACAGACATTGACTCGATTTTAATAAGGTTTTGTTTCACCCCGGGAGAAGTAGTTTCTTCATATATGGGACTTTCACTCGAATGTAAATTATTCGCGTTAATTAGGACGTCAAAATCGCATTAGATGTCCGGATGGCTCAGGTAGTTACAGTGCTGGGCTTTTATAGCGGAAAATCGCTGTTCAAAGTGATTGTTATCGTGACTGGATGCCGAATACCCAATCAGTTGTAAATGAATATCTGAGTCATATCAGGATAATAATCTCGGGAGAGCGCAATGCCGACTTCATTGAATTCTACAGTGTAGATGTTAATATACAGGGTGCGGCAGCATAACTTCCTTTTTTCAAAACTCAATAAAAACTATTGTATGCATCGGAAAATATTTATTTATTTTTTATAATGTAGGTACATGTCTAAAGTTTTTATTTACATTGTTTTGAAGATCAAATCTGTTAGGTGACGTCCCCTATTCTCCATACATTGCGTAAACCGATTTCTGCCGTTTGTCATAACTCTTGTTAGCATAGCAGGTGTTATGTTGGCAATTTCTTCTTGGATGTTGGTCTTCAAATCTTGTAGGGTTCTTGGACGATTCACATAAACACGGGATTTCAAAAAACCCCATAGAAAAAATCAATTCCAAATCGCCTCTAATTGAGATAAGGCGCTCTGGAAAATGTTTCCTCAAAACAACCATCGATGCTCTTGAAGTGTGTGCTGTTGCACCGTCTTGTTGGAACCAAGTATCCCCCAAATCCAAATTTTCTAGCCGTGGGAAAAAAAATTCTGTAGCATGTTTACATACCGGTCCGAATTTACTGCCACTGTAACCTCATTTTCCTCGAAAAACCAGGGACGAATAATTCCAGCTGAGGAAATTGCACACCACACTGTGACTTTGGGTGAATGCAAAGGCTTTTGATGCAATTCTCGAGGGTTGGTGTCAGCCCAGTAGCGCATGTTTTGTTTGTTAACCGACCCACACAAATGAAAATGGGCTTCCTCGCTAAAGAAAACAATAGCACCCTCGGGAACGACATTAAGAAGAAGCTCACACGCGTTCATCCGAGAATTGAAGTCACGTTCTGAAAGTTCCTGCACTATCGCCATCTTATAGGGATGAAAATGAAGATCATCACGAAGAATTCTTCTCACAGAACGATCGGATAGTCCAAGGGCAGATGCGTGTTTGCGCGCAGAACGCCGTGGCGATCGCAACATTGACGCTCTCACTGCTTCAATGTTCTCAGGTGATCTAACGGGCCGAGGGACTCCAGTTGTTCCTTTTGTCGCAATTGCAGTTTGTCTGAATGTAGTGACCCATGTAACAATTGATTTGCGGTCTGGGACGGGAGCCAATGGGGCTAAATTAAAGCGACTCCGAAATGCACGCTGTGTTGCAATAACCGAACATCCGCTTGAAAAGTAAACCTCAACGGCAAAGGCACGCTCCTCACTATTCCAACGCATGATGGCGACTGAACCGTTTCGAGACAAAACTTTACAGTATCCTCTCTTGAACAAGATCACTAGCGCTCCGCTATGACATCAACTAACTGAGTGGCGCGCATTTTAAAAAAGGAAGATATGCTGCCGCACCCTGTACTTCAAGGCCCTGATTCAATATGGATTGGTGCGCCAACGAATATTATTGCTATCTTATTTGCATACTGTAAATGCAGTAAATTTGCGTGAAATAGAACTGCTATAAGTTTGATAGTTATGCCAGGATTTCCCTGCGCCATACTGTTTTCTATACTACTACAAGATTTGGTGTACTTAGCAGTCCCTCTCGTCATTTATCTATCTTGTAATGGTAAGAGAGTTTAGCAATAAGGATCCTGTGTGACTACCGTGCCGAGAGCTGAATGGTCACAGAGGTTAACGGCTGTGAACTGGTTTCATGCGACCCCCAATTTCAACTAACCTTGTCTCGCAAAAAAGGGACCCGAGACTGACTTATTTTCCTTGGTAAAACAAAGGCCATGGCAGCTAACTATGAAGAAATTAAAAACTTGAAGCACAAAAGAAAGCAACAATACTTTGACCATGACTATCCAACTCTAAACAAAGGGGCAACCCTAGGCTTTTCAATGGAAAACCTGACTATAGACTCAGATTGAGTCTAAACTCAGATTCTCCACTTATTCAAGTGGAAACCAAATCTATTGGAACCCAGTCCATTACGGGCGAGCCGAAGCAGTTACCTTCTACCAGCTCTCCTAACCCCAGGTTCTAAACGGAGTCACCTGATGAGGCTTAAAGTCTTACCATCTGTCTTCGGGCAGCAAACAGCTTCGGGTAAACGACTTTTGGGCAAAACAATGCCTCCGGGCAAAAACCCTTCGGACGAACCGCATCCGTTCAAAACGCAACCCTCGGGTTACGCCAATATTGAACGGAAACGATCGTATGTCCATCTGCGACTAAGGGCAAACCAAAGCTACAGCGGTCTTCTAATGATCCCAATTTTTTGGGCCAGATGACTGCAACGAATTGGTCTTATATGACGACCTTAGTCCATCCGGTTAGGTTGCAAAGCAGTGCGCGCAGCTTAGAGAGAAACTCTTCCTAGCAATATGGGCTGCATCCTCATAAAGGATTATACTACGCTTTGAGTCAGAATGTGTATGCCGTAAAATGTTACGGATAAACTTTACTGAAGAAAGCACGAACGAGTGGCTCAAATAGTACTGACCCTCCTCCAATGATGTGCGGAACGGTGCGCCACCGACTCTGAAGGGGGTTTCCGAACTACCATTGTTTAAAAAGAGGCTTCCAGAAGAGGAGCATAATGCTGGTGAGGTTCTGGAATAACTTGCAGTCCAGCATAACTTCAACACCTCGACTTAGATGCTATTAGACAGCAAAATAGGAGGAAGAGCCGATAGGCCGGGAATATCTTTCACTATCGGCGTTCAGGAACCGGATATTAAGAAGGTTCGGGAAAAAATGGACTGCCGGCTCTACTACGGCTTAGGGCTGCCACATTACAAGTGTTGGCTTCTAAAACCATCGAAGGGGACGTACAGTCTCCAGATGAATAAAAACACCTCCAAGCTATCTGCGTTAACGACCTGTGTAATGTCGATACCGCAATGAAGAAATTGATTGTAAAAGGCGAACAAGATGAAAAGGAGATTCTATGGTGTTCTGCTTATTTTCCTTATGATGTAGGCGAAGTTCCCAAGGGAACATTCATTAGAGCTAACCAATATGCCAAAAGAAAAGCCATAGGAATAATAGCAGGGTCGGATGTCAACGTCCGCCACATATGTTGGGGAACTTCCAATATCAACAATACTAGAGTATCAAGACTATTGGAGTATCTGGTAGTAACCGAATTGCAGATTCTCAATTTAGGTAATGAATCTACTTTTTCAACGTGGCAAGAGGTCATGATCATCACAGTAGCATATCCTGACGTTTCGGTTCTTATCGGAGAGTGGAGAGTATTAAACGATATCACGCTCTCCGATCACAAGGCCACTGATTTTGTAATGGGCATAGATCCACCTTCACCGACTTCATTTCAGAATCCACGTAAGGCAGATTGGACGACGTACAAGAGAGAGCTGAGCGCCCGAGTCACCACATTTGGGAGAATCCATTTAAAGAATTGAGAAAACAACCCAGATGATCAGAACTAGCATGACAGAAGCTTTAGAAGAGAGCCCCTCAACCGAGCTCTAAAGTTTGAACGACTGGCTGGATTCGGTGCAAAGAGGCTCAAAAAGCTCTAAAGAAGAGAATAAGGTTAGCCAACAATCACCATGGCAGATACATACAGCACAGGAAGATTGGACTCTCGCATGCAAAGTAGTTCCACTGGAAGGTGAAGGTAATATTTATTCCCAAACCAGGGAAACCCACCGAAACAGACGCAAAAACTTTCGACCGATCAGTCCGCTGCCCATCACGAATTCAGAGGCTTGGTTGCATAAGTATTACTGGAGCAATGAATAGTACGCCGGCCGCGGCACTCGAAGTTATCAGAAATATACCCTTAATTCATTTAGAGATAAAGCGGGAAGCAACTAGCGACACATATAGGCTTCATACTATTGACGCCTAGCGTCCATTGGAAATTTTTTGGCAAACAACGGGTGCTCTGATGCCCGTCGATCACATGGTTTTCGGAATCGCCAAGATTCTGGATCCACAATCCCTATATTCTGAACTAACTTTTGGTATCCGGCCAGCCACTGTCAAGTCTACTCTGAAGGTTGAAATTGCAAGGATTTACTCAGCTGAATGTAGAAATTTGACTTTCTGCGGGCAGGCAAACATCTTTCTGAAGGAACGTTGTCCCTTAGGAAGTGGGACAAGAAAACCCCAGACGAGCTTTTATCGGGACATTGTTCCTTAAACTACCACATGGAAAAAATCCGAGTGGTGGTTTCGGTCATATGCAGTCAATATGAGAAGGATGAAGAGACGGCCTTGCACTTCCTATGCAGATGCCCGGCTTCTTCAGACCTTAAACGAAAATACCTTGGCAAGGTTTTCTTCAACGGCTCCCCCCCTAAACGAGTTAGTTTAGTTAACTTATTAGATCAGTTATTGGAATGGAACATATTTTGAATTCTAGATTTCATATAACTTCATCGCCCTGAATTTCTTCAAATTTGTGGGTTGGGTTCCGAAAATCACTTTCACTTTAAGTATGCACATTTTGATCCTGACGCGCACATTTTGCAATTTACATCAAAACTAAAATCTGGTGATGAGAGTCATAATTGGGACCACTTATTTGATACTTCACATGGGCACATTAGGTGAAAAAAATCTTACATCCCCTTCTACATATATGGGGGGTCTAGTTTAAACTCCACATAAACGTATGCCACTTACTGTATTTGTGGGATTTCAGAGATCCTATATGTTCACCAGGTTGTGTTTGAATCGGTGTAGCGGTTTTGGAAAAAGGTAAGTGTGACCGACAAACAGACCGTAAGCCGATTGTGTATACAATCAGATGTTGCTGGAAGTTGTGCTTATCTTTTATGTACCTCTAACGGGGCAGGAGTGTTAAAGAGGGAAAGGATGGAGAATTTAAGGATGTTGCTTACAGTTTGGCAGGACATAAGGAATATGACCATACTGCTCTGTTCGTAGTTTTGCTGAGTTAGTGGATTTGGGTGGCGTTTTGTTTAAGCACTTCCAATATTCCCTTGAAGGAGGGCCGTTCACCGCATTCATCGACCATAAGTTTCTGACTTTTGCCGCCGCCTCGCCAACTTCGGCACTTAGCCTATATCGGCCAGTTCACGTCGGACATTCGATTTTTCCGTAATCGCTGTGGCCGAGAAGGATGTCGCAGTCCTTCAGGGCCTGCAAAAGTTCAAGGAGTTCCCTATATTTGGCTCACATGCCGTTATCTACTGCGAGATCTCTAGGGGCCTAGGCCATATATTTCGGCCAGAGAAGTGTTTCGCTTGGCAGGAAGTAGGTGTACTCCCTAAGTCGACAAGGCTCTTTTCACTGTACACCTCGAAATTGTCTATTGGATAAAAATGAAATGCTGATGGTGTAAATTCTGTGAATTTATCGAGTGTGATGATTCTCTCAACTTATCTCATTGATTGATTTAATGCAAAAGACCATAGTCGATCTGCTTAGGATTGGTCGTTATTTTGTAAGGTTGATTTTTAAGTGGTAAAAATCCTACACTATTCCCCCACGTATTTTCAAACGCCTAAATATGCATGCACACATTCATATTTTTTTTTTTTTTGTGCGTACACGGAGGTGGAAAATCTTAGAAAGACACGTCCGCCGCCCGAACGGCGGAACAACAGCGTGCGCGTGTGGGATTCACACCCACTAAAAACCACCCCCGGTCTCTCCAGCCCCAGCCCCGCGGGACCACCATTGAGGTATTACTTCGCGGGGTAGGTTTGCTCTTAGGCACTCATCCTTCTCCTATTTGCAGCTTTCCTCCTTCTTTGTTCTTTCAGCAACTCCTCCTGCATTTGGATGATTGCGGAGCTAACCGCAAGCCACTTCTCCTCGGACTCCAGCATCTCAGTAACCAAGCTCTCCGGGGTCCCGCTCCTGCCCAGCACCTGGTTTAAGCTCCTTCTCTCCATCGCAAATCGTGGGCAGTGAAACATCACATGCTCTGGATCCTCCGGTATGCCCTCGCATCTGGGACAGTTCGGAGAATCATCCAATCCAAAGCGGTGCAGATACTGCCTGTAGCAACCACCGTGTCCCGTGAGGAACTGGGTAATGTGGTAGTTGGTATCCCCATGTTTTCGCTCAAGCCACACCCTAATGTTGGGAATGAGCCTGTGCGTCCACCGACCTTTCGCAGACTCGTCCCATCTGCGTTGCCAGAGATCAAGCGACTCTGACCTTGCCGCATTTCTACGCTGTGCATGCCCCTCCATATGTCTTGCATTGTACAGGACACTCATTTCTTTGGCCAGAATGTCAACCGGGGTCATGCCTGCCACCACCAATACTGCCTCATCTGATGTGGTTCTAAAAGCACTGCAAACCCTCAAAGCCATCCGCCGGTAAACTGAGTTCACCTGCTTCCGTCTCTGAGAGTTTGCAAGCGCCTCCGCCCACACAGGCGACGAGTAGAGCAGGATGGAGCGCACCACTCCGCCTAGCACCAACCTCCGGCAATGTTTCGGCCCACCAATATTTGGCTACATTTTTGCAAGTGCCGTGGTGGCACTGGCTGCCTTTTGGCATGCATACTCTAGGTGCTCCCTAAAACTCAATTTGGTGTCAATTATTACACCCAGGTATTTGATAGCCGGCTTTGATACGACCGTATGTCCACCGACCTCCACTTTTACAGTGTTATTTTTCCTGCGTTTCGTTATCAAGACCGCTTCCGTTTTCGCGTCCGCCAAGGTCAGACCGGCCTTTTCTAGCCAGGACTTTACCGCTCTCACTGTTTCCGTTGCGTAAACCTCCACATCTTCTGGGTGTTTTGCTGCAACAACCACAGCTAGGTCATCAGCAAAGCCGACAATCGTAGTCCCCTCTGGGACGGGAAGAGCAAGCACCCCATTATACATGATATTCCACAACAGGGGACCAAGTACCGATCCCTGTGGTACCCCGGCTGTGACAATGTACTCTTTGGGGCCCTCATCCGTCCCGTACCAGAGAGTCCTCTCTGAGAGGTAGTTTTCCACCAAATTCGCTAAGTATCCGGGGACACCTATGTCAGCCAACGCCCCTTTAATTCTATTCCAGTTGGCCGAGTTGAATGCGTTTTTGACATCCAATGCCACCACGGCACAGCAGCCGCCAGAAATCACTGCACCTTTTGCCAGGTTTACCACCATGCCAATTGCGTCCACCGTAGAGTGGGCGCGTCGGAAACCAATCTGGCGTTCCGACAAACCATTGTTGGCTTCGACGATGGGCAGGAGTCTGTTGTAGATGACTCTCTCCATCATCTTCCCCATTGTATCCAACAGGCAGATAGGACGATACGACGCTGGGTTTCCAGGTTGCTTGCCAGGCTTCGGAAGCAACACCAACTTTTGCTTTTTCCACTGGGCAGGGAATATTCCTTCTTTTAGGCACGCCTCGAAGGTGTTGGCGAAAAGGTCGGGCCTAGTCTTCACTGCCAGTTTCAAAGCTCGGTTGGGGATGCCATCCAAACCTGGGGCCTTGTTGTCACCGAACCTACCACATATTTCCCGCAGCTCCTCCACAGTTACAGGCGGTATTATGCCGTCATTTGGCTGGACAAAAACTTGCCTTCCCCTATTTTCGTGGTGAGGGAACAGAGTGGTGACAATCTGTTTCAGGAGGCGCGGACAGGTCACCTGGGGTGATTTCCGCAGCTTTTTCATCACCACTCTGTAAGCCTCGCCCCAAGGGTTTATGTCGGCATGGTCGCACAGCTGTTTGAAGCAGTTCTTTTTGCTCCTCCGAATGGCTTCCTTTAGGCGGCCACGCAATTGCTTGTGTGCCTCCTCTCGACCGTCGCCACCAGGTTTTCCCCTGAGCCTCTGGCAAAGCCTCCTTGCCCGAAAACATGCGGCTCGCAAACTTGCGATTTCATTGTTCCACCAGTAGTTGGGTTGCCTACTGGGGAGCAATCGCCTTCTGGGCATAGTAGCATCGCATGCTTCCGTCACCCATCGAGTGATCTGGGTGGCTTTCTCTCCAGCCGTACCATTCAGGGATATGTCGAATTTGAGCACCGCGGAAAACGTGTCCCCCTCGAACGCTTTCACTGTCCAGTCAAGCATACCACCCGGCATTTTGCGAAAACTCTTTTTCGAGCTCGATCCGCCCTTGATCTCTATGCAGATTGCCTGGTGGTCGCTGTGAGTATAGTCCTCACTGACATGCCAAGCGATTCTACTGGCTAAAGTGGCACTCACGTATGTCAGGTCCACTATAGACCCCAGGCCCCTTCCCCGGAAAGTGTACGAAGACCCAACATTCGCCAGTACCACGTCCAGCTCCGCGAATGCTTCGAGGAGAACACGTTCCCTGACATTAGTTATCCGGATGCCCCATTCAAGAGCCCACGCATTGAAATCGCCTGCTATTATGATCGGCCAACGTCCTCTTGCATCCAAAACAAGAACAGCAAGCATCCGCTCATACTCGACGAGTGTAGCGCTGGGTGGAGCATAGCAGCTGTAGATGTGAATGCCCTTCACCTTCGCTCTGATGAAGCCCTCCTCCGGGTGCTCCATTATTTCCTGGAAGGCTTGTTCTCCACAAGTCCACAGCGCTGCTTGGCCCGTTTCGTCTTTGACCCAAACGCTACCACCGCGGTTTCGGTATGGTTCACTTAGTATGGCCACATCGATGTTTTTCTCGCGGATGGTTTGCGCGAGTAGATCCTGCGCCGCCTCGCAGTGGTTGAGGTTGATTTGTATCAACCTCATCTGCGATTTGTGCTAAGGGCTCTCCTGTATTCCGGGCACCTGCTGCTACCCGCAATGTGCCGATGGTCCACACCCTCCATTCCTTTGCACAGTAGACAATTTGGGTCAGCTCCGCAGTCCTTGCTGATGTGGCCTTCCACTCCGCATCTCCTGCATTGCTTTGACCTGTCATTTGGGTTAGTGCATGACTTCGCAATGTGACCAAAGCCAAGGCATCTAAAGCACCGTTTTAACGCCAACTGTTCCCTAAGGCGACACATAACCCAGCCTATTCTCACTCTCTCTGCTGCTAACAGTTTGAGTGCGTTCTCCACTGGTAAGCTGATGATGGCGGTTTGTGTTCCCCCATAGGCTTTCCTTAGCGTTTTCACCACTGACTCTTGTAGTCCGGCAAGATCGAACTGTTTCTCCAACGCACAAATATGCTATGGATGATGTCTTCCGTGCACGGAATTGCAAAATTTGACCTATTATAACTTAATAGTTGTATAATTTCCTTGAAGTTTTCCATAATTATGATAAATTTCTAAAATATAGTAATATACTTTTTATTTGAGTAGGCATCGTAATGGTATGCATTTTGAGGACTAGATTTTCTATAAATTTTTGTGTTTTTTTTTCAGAAGTTTAGATAAGTTCTGAGATCAAGACTGTTTTTAAGGTTTTGTGTGAAACAAAACCTTATTAGAATCGAGACGGTGTCTGTCTGTCCGTCTGTCCGTCTGTCCGTCTGTCTGTCTGTCTGTCTGTCTGTCTGTCTGTCTGTCTGTCACACCCGATTTATTCGGAAACGGCTGGACCGATTGTCACGAAAATTGGTGAGAGTATGTAATCTGGTGATCCCTTTACATGCAGTAAGTGGCGCCATCTTATGTTAAGTTTAAGGGGGGGCTCCCCGTACATGTGAATGGAGGGTGCAAATTTTTTTTTCACAGAATGTAGCCATGTAGGGTATCAAATGAAAGGTCTCAATTAGTACTTTTCGAATCTGCTTCAATATTTGATATTAGATGAAACATAGGGGAGTGAGGGTTCAAAATATGACCCACAAAAAGTGTAACAGGTCTCGTTCTCAGAACCTATCCAACCGAAAAATCTGAAAAAAATCACAGTGGTGCATCTCTACGAAATCTAGGCCTCAAAATATATCCGGTTCCGATATCTGCACAAGTAAAGTTAATAATAGTATATTTCCACATTTTAGAAATTTACCCGGCACCCCCCTTATGTTCATCCCAGAAGTACAAAATTTGGCATGCGTGTAATGAAGAATATAATGCACAGTGTGGTCAAGTTTGGAGAAAATCCAACTATTATTAACAAAGTTATAGGGGGTGAAACTTTACAATTTTTTGTGAATTTCGTTCACTCTACAACCCGCATGACGTCATCATCACATATCAATTCGTCAATATCACAACGAAATGAGTTCTTACGAATTGGGTCGCAGACAATTATTTTGTTTTAGTTTTTTAGTTATTTGTCAACCAGACATGTGTGTATGTAGGTATATAATATATGCGTGCTAATGAACTTTTCGGGTAGTGCCTAATTCAGTTAGATATAAGACGTAAATCGGAAATATGGGTACGATAAATTTAGGTACGTGCATATATGTGTACAGCAGGTAATAGGCAGTTTGTTTGTTTAGGGTGAGCGTGATATCTATGGCTCTAATATATACGTATGTCTCGTAGTTTGGAAAAATATGAAGGATTATGTTGGATTTGTAGCTATATACGGACAGAAAAATGTGCCTCTCTTACATAAGATGAACACAAAACCTTTATACCCGAAGCGCGAGCTTCCGGTATTCCGACTTGTTTAGTACACGTTCTGAGTCGTCACTCCCCTGTGTTTCATCCAGTATTAGAAATAATCGTCTTCCAAAAATACTGATTGAGCCCTTTCATTTGATACCACGCATTACCACATTCTGTCAAAAAATGTTACTCCTCCCTTTCGCATATATGTAGAGCACCCCCCCGCCTTAAGGCCAACCAAAAATTATGGGATTTGTTGCATTTTGTATTTAACAGAAAATCGTAAAAAAGACAAGCAATCAGGCGGATAGACAGACATTGAATCGAAATTAATAAAGTTTTGTTTCAGACGGTCGTCGAATTTTTGATACGTTTATGGCATATACATATGTGTGTATGTATATCTACACGAATGATAATTTCCCAGAATTCCATCGTCTGCCGCAGAATACCGCGCAAGTACTCGGAAAATCAATTTTTATAATAGTTTCAATTAGATTGCCAACTTTTATCAATAATAAATTGACTTACGCCAAAGTATATATCAAATAACAAAGACGAATCCCAAAAGGCTGGAAACTTTACCAAGAATACACACAAAATTCTATTACTATATAACTGAGCCACATTTTGTTGTAAACAAAACCACCAGACACAAATATTTCATGCAGGAAATTCAGTTTCTTTGGAGAAAACTCAACTCTGAAGATTACGGACTGGCGGATGCAACGACGAAAAAATCTCTTTACAAAAATGGCAAGGGTAAGTGGAAGAAAACGATATTTCATGTTGCCCTCGAGTTTTAAGTTTAAAAAGAAACCAGAGGACTTTCTTGCAATCCGAATCAATAATTCACCTGGGCGAATGCACCAAAATCAGACCAATAAGAGTATTGACGAAAAGGGGTAGGGCTGCAATATCAAGGCAAACAGCATTGAGTGTGGAGCCGTGAGTCTACTTGCAACCCTTCGCTGCATTAAATATTTTTGTTCCTTTTATGTTGCACAGTCACTTTTGTATTGCTTAGTTGCTAAGTTTCAATGTTTATAAATTCTGCTTTACTTTTTACATATTTAGAATGTTATCCTACCAGCATTACCCCCTCATGGTAGTATGTAAACAGACAAAATAAATTGGGAATGAAAATCTTTGAGAAAGGGAATCCCGTTCACGATGGTAGAAATTTTAATGGTAGATAGTACCACTTGTTTGAGGGAAATTAATGACGGTTACCTTCGCAATAGGAAAAATATCCATTTATGTGGTATCTGAAACTGGTATCGAACCTGGTATTCCCATATATGTGAATGGAGGGTGCAAAATTTATTTTACAGAATCTAGCCAGGTCGAGTATCAAATGGAAGGGCTCAATTAGTACTTTTCGAAACTGATCGATATCCCTCAACCGCAGTGCCTCGGTGGTGAACAACTTGGCCACCGTGGCATCTAATGCCGCAAGTGATTTGGAAAAGAAAGAGTTAGCGAAATACCACTCTACCAAAAACACCAGTAACAAAGTCGAAGAATGATGAATTCAAAACAGATTGCTGGACGACAAAAATAGCAGCATCTCCGACCGTACATATCCAAGAAGAGCAACAACAGGAGATACTCCAGGACCAGGAAAAGGACCGATTCAGAAGAAGTTCGTCAACTTTGAGATCTCCGCCATTGCCAATCATCAAAAAAGATAAAACGGAGGAAGGTCAATGAATGCAAAATGTGAAGGACTATTTAAAAGTAGTAATCTGGTTAGGAATCATGGAGGGCAGAGCCCTGAAGCAGAGGAATTACCCTTCACACAGCTTGGTGCAAAAATGGTGGAGCTGTCTGAGTCTATCAAGGACAAACACAACCAAGCAGAGAAACAGCACCAAGCCATAGAAAATATGGTGAGAGCTATTAGAATGCTCTACAACAAATCGCAGCAGGAGGAACGAAATTCCAAGGGCAAGTCGAAATCTGTTGCCCCAACGGTGTTACAGGCGACCTAAGTAACACCTAATCGTATTGCAATCAACCTGCCACCAAACAAAAGGGTGCAGGAAAAAGATGTGGCTCATCTTGGAAATCAGCAGGCACCTCAGAGGAAAAAGGAAATACAAATAGCGATTGTTATCTCCAGCAATGGAGTTTGTCCTACACGGAGATACTGAAGAAGGTCAAAGCTGACCCCGACCTGAAAGATCTAGGCGGAAATGTCAGCAAGATTCGAAGGACCCAAAAGGGTGACCTCATGTTTGAGCTGAAAAAAACCAGCCTGGGGAAAACTGATGGCTTCCGAACTCAGATGAAGAACTGGCTTGGGGAGAATGTCACAGTACGGACCCAAAAACATGTGGTCTATATACAGTGCAAGGATCTCGATGAAGTGACATCCAAAGGATAAATTTGCACTACCTTGATCGAAGGTTTGAATCGGACGGGTTGTTTCAGGTCTGAGAGCGCAGATTTCTCTAAAGGGGTGCATGCACCAGCGGCATTGATCGGTCCGATCGATGCAGAAAGTGTGGGTAGAACGGGCATATTGGCAAAGCTTGCAATAGGAACCTCAATTATTATTCGAAGGGGTCGTAGTCCAAGGGTGATTGCTGGTGACTTCAATGCTTGGGCCATAGAGTGGGGTAGCAGAGAGACAAATGCAAGGGGCCGCACGATTTGCGCAGTTGGATATCATTCTGGCCAACGAAGGATATGTAAACAGGTTTCAGAAAGGGGGTCTACCTCAATCGTAGACCTAACTTTTGTCAGCCCTGCACTGGCACGTGGTATGTCTTGGTACACCCACAGCGATCACCAGACAATCTTCTTTGGGCTAAGGGTGGGGTCACCGGGCATAAGACCATCATGGCCGAAACGGAGAAGGATGTCAGGCTGGTCCGCTAAAGCTCTGGAGGAGCAGACCTTCATAGAGGTGTGGTTAGACGGAAAGAGCTGCCCATGTGGCCCAATGCATCGCCAAAACATGCGACGCGTCCATGCCTAGGAGGTGCTCATTCCCCAGTAGAAGACGAAACTACTGGTGGAATACTGAACTGTGCAGCCTTCGATCAGCCTGTCACCGAGCCAGAAGAGCGGCTCATAGTAGGCAAAATCGACCAAGGGCATATCGAGCGCGCATATAAGGAGGCCCGCCAAACCCTCAAGCTCGCCATCCAACGGAGCAAGAAGGAAATCTTTAAGGAGCTCTGTTCGGAAGCGGACGCAAACCCGTGGGGGAGCGCCTATAGAATCGTGAAGGGGCGATTCAGAGGCCGATCATCTCCGCAGATCAAGTGCTCTTCACTCTTGTTGAAAATTATCCAGGGGTAATTCCCCCAGCAAAAGGAAAGCATAGACAGCTTCCAGCGACCTCTTAATGTAACGCCAATGCCACGAGTCACCAGTGACGAACTGCTGGAGATCTGCACTAGGATAGGAGATAACAAAGCTCCGGATGTGGATGGCGCTCCGAATAGGGCTCTTAAACTTACCGTCAAATCCAGACCGGGCATATTCGCTGAGTTGTTCGAAGCACGCATGTTCGAGGGGATATTTCCTGCATCATGAAAATGACAGAAGTTGGAGTTGAAGTTGGAGTGCCTAGGGCTGGCAAACCTCCAGGTGAGCCAACCTCCTATATACCAATTTGTCTTTTGGACACTGTGGGCAAAATGGTAGAGCGAGTAATCTATAATAGATTACTCCCGGTTGTTGAGAGCCAAGGAGGTCTCTTAGATCGTAAAGCCAGATCAACCATTGATGCCATCACAATGATTACTGGCTTGGCCGAAAATGCAGTCCACGGAAAGGGAAGTACTAGCAAATATTGCATAGTAGTGACCCTGGATGTGAGAAATGCATTCAATTCGGCCAATACGAGAATCTCTGGCGAAGATTGGTATTCCCGCTTATCTTGCAGCTATTGTCAACAATTATTTACAAGAACGTAGGCTTTCGTATGACACCGATGACGGACCCCAGGAGTACGTTGCCTCTGCGGGTGTCCCACAGGGCTCCTTACTGGGCCCACTGCTGTGGAACATAATGTACAACGATGTACTTAATCTTCCTCTTCCGGAGGAAGCCACGGTGATGGGCTACGCCGACGATACAGCTGGTTGCGGTCGCAAAGCACCTCGATGATACTGAGTTATACTCATGCGAAGCGATCAGTGCTGTTATGGATTGGCTACAGAATTCTGGTCTGACACTTGCGGAGGAAACAACGGAAGCAGTCCTCACCACTAAGCGCTGTAAAATCAGTTTTGCCCGTATTCAAATTGGCAATCATATCATCACTTCTAAGCCTGCCATCAAATACTTGGGAGTGATGATAGAGGGCAAGATTAGCTATAAGCAACATGTGCAGTATGTTTACGACAAAGCATTCACTGCAAGTGTGGCCCTGGCAAGGATGATGCCCAAACGTGGGAGGGACATGGCATGATTCCAGGTTTCTTATAGCTGGGGTAGTGTGTTCAATCTTGCTTTATGCAGCTCCAGCTAAGCTCAGTCTAAAGAAGAGCAGCCCTAAGGGTGTGCAGCATTCGTCATCTCGGGATTGACGCCCACTGTTATATTGGCATTATATGGCGAATATATGTAATGCGAAGTCCATCTCTCCTTTATCGCAGACGAAGAACGCCGAAAGGGAAAGATCTCTAAATAGATGGCAAGAGCGTTGGGAACGCTCGGGAAAGGGTCGGTGGATACACAGGCTCATCTCTGCTATCAAGGAGTGGTTCGAGAGATGGCGCGGTAAGGTTAATTATAATTCCTCTGGAAAGAGAACACAATTTTGCACTAACCCATAACTTCTTATAGCATTACTTTTTTTCTTTTCACTATTATAATGGGAAAAATGCTGGCGTCATAATTAACAAGAATAATTGACCTTCGATTAAAGTCCCATTTATGAAGATGTTACTTTTCTCCTTTTACTTTTAAGGTCATATGTGAAACAAGACCTTATTAGAATCGATTCGACGTCCGTCCGCCTTTCTGTCTGTCCATCACATACGATTTATTCGGAAACTGCCTAACTAATTGTCACCAAATTTAGTGAGAGTGGCCCCATTTTTGTTAGCCAGAAACGCCTCTTAAATTCATACTAGAACTACAAAATTTGACAGTGTTATCAATTTATATACATGCATATAGAATACAGTATTCGGTACTAGGCATTGTTTCTTTGTTTAGGGTAAGCATAATATCTAGGTATGTAATATATACGTATATCTAGTTTTTAAAAAAAACATGAAGACTTTTTTTTGAATTTTTAGCCATATGCGAATGAAAAAATCTGCATAGAAAGTTTTCTCACATAAAATGAACACAAAACCTTTATACCTAAAACGCCAGTTTCCGGTTTTCCGACTTGTTTGTATATATCGTTGAGGAAATGAACCAGATAGAATTTCTTTCAAAAAGTGACCTATCGGCTGCATTGTACAGTATGCTTGTCCCTAATTTTGTATTGTGCTCCAACCGGAAATTCTCTCAAGAACATCTAAGCGAAAACGAATCGGACGGAAAGCAGAAAGGTTTTGTGTATTTCATTTTTAAAAACTTTTTAGTGAACACTGGTCGTAATGTATGTGGTTATATTATGGCAGAATATCCAGTTTCGCGTGATACTAACATTCAAAGTTTTAAAAATTGCACTGAGATAACAACTTTGACGATTTTGGTAAGGTCATTCCCTATATTGCTACAAAATTTCATGATGAACTCAATGGAGGTTGCAATCAATTTCTAAAAATTATAGTAATATACTACTATTAACTTTATTTGAACAGATATCGATATGGAGGGTATTTCGATGCTTAGACAACATATAGTGGCAGTTTTTCAGATTTTGTATCTTCTGACAATGGGTCGG
This sequence comes from Hermetia illucens, assembly GCF_905115235.1. NCBI lineage: Eukaryota > Metazoa > Arthropoda > Insecta > Diptera > Stratiomyidae > Hermetia > Hermetia illucens. The sequence goes on along the minus strand of NC_051852.1, from coordinate 81,564,794 downwards.
TGAAAGAAAGGACCACTTTTCAGCGCACGCCAGCTCTGAAAAGTACTAATCGAGATCTTTCATTTGATACCACACTTAACTATATTTGATGACTGCTCACCCCCATATATGGGGGCAATCCCCACCCCACCCCCTTAAATTTCACGCAAAACGTACATAAATTTTAAATGGAATTACAGGGAGGAGTGTCGCCTCTGTTCCTGCGCAATCGTACTGTTCAGTCGCGGTGGTCCACTCAAATTTGTTTTTGGTATTAAGTTATGTTTCGGTTAAGACACTACCGTTTTGATGCCGGAACGCGGAAGCGTGGTTCCTCAATGGGAGGCGCAGTTTGCGCTGGTTGGCATCACGACGCAAGCCTTTAAATTTAATCATGTAACGTTAACCCGAACTGCAGCAACGTCGCCTGACAAAGTACGACTCCTTTAGTGGGCGTAATTATTCAGTAGACACAGGCGAGGAAGTCTCGGTCCTCTTCGTCTCCAGACGCCACAAGCTATTTCCTGAGCAGCTAACATTAGCTGCAGTAAACACCACGCTCAATGCAATTTACCGCTGCAGGAAAATACAGGTGAATCATGGTTTGCGTAGGACCGCCACGATCATTTTGGCTGACACCAATGTCACAGTAACAGTGACAGTATGAGCTACTGGTAGATATGCAGCGTGAGTCCCTGATAGACCCCACAACTTTTTCAGGAAAATTTCAAACTTTTCAAACAACAACACTCTTTCTACCATTTTTGCGGACGTTACCGCACCACGGATTTAAGCATTTCTCCAAAAATATCGCAACATCACTACTGAATGTACTCTTTTAGCCTGTTAGCCATGATGTGTAGCATCACATCAACACCACTACTGGTTTCCCAATCGTATCAAAGCTGCATCCTCTGCTACCCCAGAAGCGCAGTCTTGCGCGGAAAAAGTGTGAACATATACTTAAGCAGTGTATATGCAGACTTTTTAACATATGTGCAATGCGGAGATCCATCCACTCTGTACTTCAAGACTTGGACTTCTGTTCCGTCTACTTGGATGACATTCTGGTGACATCGTCCACCAAGTCCGAGCATTTGGCACATCTCGAGGGTATTTTCGAACGTCTCCTTGACAATGGCCAAATTCGTACTGTCGAATAGTGCAAATTTCTCCAGCAGGAGGCGAAATTTATTGGCCATTCCATTACCGCTTAAAGGCATTAGAAGGGTTTCGGGTATGGTAAACTTCTACCATCGCCTCTTGACTAGTTAACGCCTTTGTGACTGCTAGGAGCCGTGCAAGCTTTTGAATCAGCCGACAATAACTGCTAGGCACTACACTTTTAACATTCCTTCAACAGGAAACATCTGCCGTGTTTGTCGATGCCTCAGATATCGCATAAGGCGCGGCCCTCCATCAGATGGTGAAACAAAGCTTTCAACTGTTGGGTTTCTTCTCAAAACAGTTAACTCTCGCTCAACGTGAATTGCTAGCCGCATATCTGGACACTAAGTCCATTAAAGACAACTTTGTCGCTGATGCTTTATTTCGGATCTCCGAGATCAACATTCCAGCCGCAGTCGATTTTTTTGCCAATCGCTGTGGCCCAAAGTGACGACTCAGTTCTTCGGAACCTACAGTCTCCAAATACAGTTTACCGAGTTCCCTATCGCCGGAAAGGGACCCAGGCCATACATTCTCTTTAATTAGGTCTACTCCCTAATTCAACATAGCGCTTCCACACTATACACCTGGACATTGTAGGCCCATTGCGAGACTAATAATAATAATCATTGGCGCAACAATCCTTGTTGGATCAGGGCCTTGAAGTGTGTTAGAGCACTTCATTCAAGACCGTCACGGTACACTAGGAGGCAATGTGGTCCGCATTGCGCTCGCCCGAGATTATTACCCTGATTTGACTCAGGTACTCATTCACAGCTGAGTGGACTGATGTCCGACGTCAAATCACGATACAAATCCCACTGCTACCAGCGAGACTGGCACGATTAAAAGTATTGCCTCATGATTATTGATCGGTTTACGCGGTGGCCTGAAGTAATACCTCTGAAGGACAATACAGAACAGTCATGTGCTGAGACCCTCTGTTGAGAGTCAACTCCGCGCTTTGGTGTTCTCACCGTAATCGCTAATAAGAAAATGCAGTTTTAATCCACTCTTTTCACAGAACTCGGAAAGGTCCTTGGATTCAAACCCCAGCGGACAACAGCATACCATCCACAAACCAATGAGATGCTAGACCATTGGCATCGCACGCTGAAGGCAGTCATTATATCGCGCGACGAGCCGTCCTGGTCGCAGGTCTCGCTTTTCGTTAAAGTTTGATCCCGCTTGGAGGCCGCTTTCCACAAGTGTGTGGAGCACGCGTTTAGTATGGACGTCGTTGCAAAGCCTAAGATAGTTCCTTTAAACAGGTTGAAGCCTTTCTTCGTGGAAGCAGACTGCAAGGAACCGTGAACGCCGCATACGTCTAGACGACCGCAGTTAAGTAGCCCACCGCGGGTTCCCTTTCCGAACCTCTGGGTTCCAGCTGGGGCTGTTGGCCATGATAACGAGAAAATTGTTTTCGATGTCAAAGGAGCAATGGAATGAGTTAATTGCCAATCTTCGCTGAAGGAGCGCCTCACATTTGCATTCATTCAGGAAAGAATAAAAGTGAACAAATGTTATTCAACTTATTTGTATTGTAAAAAGAACCTGCTAGTATCCACGTTTCATAACACTACGTTGCTGGGGAGATTTGGCTTTCACCATCTTCGCAATCCCCGCTCTGTTCAAAAACGCATCCAGTTACATCAATTGAGAACTGTATTATAACAGAGTAGAAACTGCTATGCGGCGATGGACCTAGATGTTAAATAACATGTAAGTTTCTTAGAACTCGAGGACCACAAAGCATTATTTTTGCTAATGTTCACAATGATTTTACGTCTTGGAGATTTATGAGGTAAAAATGACGGGTGACTACAAACAAAGAATAAAATAGGAAAATAAAGTCTGGGCACCCTTCAATAGATTTACTAGACTGGGGTTATAGTACATAACCCGAAATCCATAAATCTTTTGATCGCATTTAAAGCACCATTACTGGTCCATCCCAAATACATATTATCTGTATATCCCTTTCAGGGGAACCCTCTAACATACATCCTATGTTGCTTACTGCTTGTATTTGTTAATCTTATCGGTAACCGAAAGTAAAGTGATTGCTTCAAGCGACTGGGGCGATAAAATTAATTTATTGCTACACCGACATTCAACATTCACCTTTTTCGACGCGACGATAGCAAAGTTTGGATGACAGGGTTTTGTGAATAGTTTCGCCCTTTCACATTCCTAGTTTGACGCGGCGGGGGAGCGTCTACATACATTGTGTATGGCTCCGGCTCCAAACAAATCCCAATTTGAGTTTGACCCAACCATAAAAACTTTTCTATATCATCCTAGAGGACTTCCATTCCGGGAATTAGATTCATTCTATGCTTTCCTACATATATACATCCTCATGGGTTTTCCCAGTAACGCGAGGGTATCTACTCGGCCTTTAAGTCTACACCACGCGATTTGGATATTTCAAAGCTCACCAATAAATACACCGGCAGGAGCGTATTCAGCAATGACAACATTTTACATGTTAAGTAAAGCTGGCAGTGTCTATATTTTTATTTTTCTATTGCGGTTCCATTTAACGGTTTCCTGGCAGCGTTGTAGGGTAGTTTCCTGTGCGTGGGTATCGATTAGGTTCGGATAATCATAACAGTGTTTCGCTTGCTACCGAATTGTTTTTCCAACATGTTGATTTTTAATTGAATTTTGTTATATGAAAGGAAGTGTAAGTAGACAAGTTCAAATAAATTTACGGCAATAAATTAACAAATCCCAACACCCTAAGGGGTAGGACGTTGTGCCGTAGGGAAGTTCACGTATGAAGGAAGACGGAGAGTAAGATTACGTTCCCCGGGATGAAAAGTCATCACAGTTAGGAAGTTATGGTTCCTCAAAGTGGAGTTTATTTGATACCATCAAGATGAAGTATGAATTTTCAGTCTTACCCTTGAAGAGAAAGGGCGTAGAAAGGGTATGTATAAGAACGAGGAATTTCCTTCTTTCTAGTCTCGCTATAGAATTATGAGAGAGGGACCGTCTCCTTCCTACTCCACCCTCTCCTCACTTACCAGAGTGCGAGAGGGTCCGGAAGGGGAAAGAGTGGCCTCCCTCTATAGCCCTAACCCCATCCATCTCGCGCACGAGGTAGGCAAATGAAACTTTTCCGTGGTGATATAAAAATACCAGCCTTTTAAGCTCCATAACTTTTTAAGCAGGTCTACCCGGCGCAATTTTTCGACGAGGTTCGAATCAGGGGGATCTGCTGCATTTCTCATTATACACTTTCTACCCCTCCGGGTATGAATTCAAAATTAAACTTACCATTTTTACTTCAAAATTGCCTCACTATCAGGCATCATAACTTTTTAAGGAGGGGGGGGGGATCGCACCTCCCCGTTCCTCCTGGAGACCATCCCCATTTATTCCGCTTCCGTTGGGCTGAAATGAAGCTTTTTAATGGTAGGTGACCGTCTCGAGTTTTTATCGCGGTTGAAAATAAGACTCTCTATTTTCAAGATTTCCGGTCAAACAATACCTTACTGGGGGGGGGATTATTGTTTGATTATTGTTTGTCTGTTGGTCTATTCTCCTATCAGCCACATGCCCCATACTACGAAACCGTTCCAATTATTAATAACAAATTTAGCGAAGATACTGAATTTATGAATACCTGTCCATACGTTCCTCATACATACAAAAAGGAGATGCAGTTGTAGTGCGCAACTGCTGTGTGGAGAGGATTAGAAAGTACACACTCAGATTAAGGTCCCGTCCCCTCTATGGAAAAGGATGATTTCTGGACACTTACGCCCCTATTGATATGTTGTGCACTCTTTCAATGGGCACCCTTTAAAGACCCTCTTAACCGGCCGCAGACACCAATTATCGTATACTCAAAACAAGTTAATGTTAAAGTTAATGTTTTTCATACATATGTAGTATGCATACTTAATCGATTTAAAATGCTTAAAAATATTAACAATTCGAACTGTGGGATGGATTTTTGTGTAAATCTCTGAACAAGAGAACAAGAGACTTCCCTAAAGTCAGCAGTGCAATGATGGAGGACACTAAAAGATTTCACGGCAGGTGATTACCCGTACATTTCCTTCGAACTGATAAACGGCTCTTTCCAATGTTCTCCCGCTCGTCCAACGCCTATCAGGTGAATCATTGGACGACTTGAACACGGATAAAAGAGCTGAGGCTGAATGGCTAATAACCTCAACAATGCGTCACCGTTGGTTGCGATACATTGACGTGCAAAAAGCGACTTCGTCACTGGAAGACACATTTACTGAAATTTTAAGCTTGCAAAGAAACTGCCCCAGAGTTCAATAGATTACCCTCAGATCCGCAAAACACAAGAAAGCGAAATGGAACTCCGCCACAAATCAACAGACCAAAAGCACGTTGTATAGCAGGAACTAGTCAGTGACGGCAACAGGAACGAAACCTCGTGTATAATTTCCGGAAAAAATCGGTGCTTATCGATCACAGTGACGATGGAAGAATCTCTTTGCGAATACTTATTTGACGCGAAAGGAGCAACTTTGATCTACTATAACTCTGTTAATAATAATACGATTTCCAATAAATTTTCCATTGGTGAAACCTATCCAATTACAAAATTGTACGGATCTAGTATGAAATTAAGGGCAGTTTGCAATATATTTTCAAAATGCACAAGTATACTATTATTAACTTAATTTGAAAGGCCTAGATACTATGTGCACGGAGCGCCATATTTTTTTTTAGATTCTTAGGTTGGGTGGCTTCTGAGAATGGGTCTTGGAAGTAATTATTTCTTTTGGCACTGATCATCTTTGCAAGCTACTGGAGTTTTTGTTAATTAGAGTAAAACTAAACAAGTCGGAATAATGGAAGCTGGACGGTTCGGATATAAAATTTTTAGATTTATATAGGGAACATGTTATGCGCAATTTTCCATTCGTACATAGTTAAGAATTCAGAATATCCCTTCGTATATTTCCAAATCTCAAGACATACATATGTTCATATTGTTATCATAAATTTTGTGCATATGCTAACCCTACCAACATTTGCCATTACTGCATATTGATGAGTACATATATACGAATATATGTAAATTGAATATCCCTGATAATAATTCATATATACATCCATCCGTCTTAATTGGACACTATCTGCAAACTTTATTATTGTATACTTATATGTTAGATATGTGTGCCACGAGTAATTGTTACTGATATACAAATAACTAAAAAAAACCAAAGTGCCATGCGACCCGCCGTTCATATGAGCACACTTTATATGGTGATTATGTCGCGCACGCCTTAGAGTGCAAATAAAATGAAATACAAAATTTTCACCTTCTACAATTTTGATAAATATGAATGGATTCATTTCAAACTTCGCAAAATTGCCCCATATATTATCCCTTATACTAACAACAAATTGTATTCTATAATAACATTAGGGCGGTTTTTTGGGTTTCCATTTGGAACCCCCCATATTTCACCTAATGTCAAAAATAGAATTATCTTTGAAAAGTATAAATTGAAACTTTTTCAGAAATTTTTCAACCAGTCCTTATATGTATGGGCAATCCCTGCTTAATAGTAACAATAATAATCGTTGGCCAATAACTCCAATTGGATCAGGGTTTTCAAGTATGTTAGAGTACTTCATTCAAAATCATAACGGTACACTACAGGATTACAGTACCCCATAGGACGCAATATGGCCAGCATTGCGCTCGCCTGAGATTATTACCCTGATTTGCCTCAGGTACTCATCCACAGCTGAGTCAACTGGTATCCGACGTCAAATCAAATTCCACTGCCACCAGTAAGATTTGAACAGCTCTATTCACTTAGCTATCCGGACACTATCCCTGGTTAAACTCAACATAAAATGGCGCCACTTACTATAGGTAAAAGGATAGGTTTAGCTGTTTTCGAATAAATCGGATGTGACATACAGACGACTGAAGGACAGTCCAGACATTAAATTATTTTTAATAAGGTTTCGTTTCATACAAAACTTTAAAAAGCGATCCTCCATATGCTGACATTCTGCAGAAGGTCAAAATCGATGCCCCGTTGACAGGCCTAGGCCAAAATGTGAACTGTATAAGGCAAACGTAGAAGGGAGACTTACGACTTCCATTTAAACCAGCCAAAAAGTCAAACAACCCTCAGAAGAAAATTGAGTCGTCCTTAAGGGGAAAAGGCACAAGCAAAGTAGAGTAGAAATCACGTAGTCATTCAATGTAAGCGTAATGATATCTAACGGCACACAAACTGCTTCGACAAGTCCACCTCTTGAAGCAGCGAAAAGACCTATCGCTGTCAGCAAAGTCCGGTTGGGTTTTCTGCCGATTACGAGAGGAGGTGTTGTAGGGGTTTAGATTTTGGGTGCATGGCAAAAAACTGTACAAGGGTACACGGCAGGTCCGCGCTGTAAATTAAATGAAAAGAAAGGCCAAATTGGTAAGAATTGTCTGCTGTTTTTGGAGGAGGAGGAGGGTCTAACTCTGGTTAAGAATTGGTCGAACTATGGTGGATTTACGCTGGCTATATTTCATAGATATGCTCTGTTTTGCGAATCTATAAAAAACGCGTTAACATCCGGGAACTGCGTCGGGGATGCTGGTTCCAAAGGAAAAGTGTGACAGCGCATGATGAGTTGCGTCTATTCCGGATGAAACGGCACATGTCCAGGGTTCAGAAATTCGATTAACACTATACGAAAATGAAGTTCTTACAGATAAACCAGATAAGCAGTTCAGGAACTGTGCTCTCAGATGGGATTTGAAAGGAAAATCGATGTCACCATCTGCACAGTGGAGTTTGGGTTGCAGATAAGAACGGGAAAACGGGACATGCTCACCGAGAATGATTTCTAATCCCCGGGAATGATCCAACTTCAGTTGTGCCAATCAATGGTTGAGAGGCTAGCGATGGTTGCAAACGACCGTAACCCTAAAATCATAGCTAGCGACTTTAAAGCATGGGCTTTAAAGATGGGGCAGCCCAGAAGCGAACCCAAGAGGAGTCGCATTACTTGAAGTTCTTTCTCGTCTAAATCATGTTGTTGAAGGGAACGGAAATGACGTTGGTGATAGATATTACATTTGCTAGTGATACTAAAGACCTCCAGCGTTACGGTAATGGAAAGTAGACGCACAACGACCATCAGACCAGAATTTGGAAGACAGCTGTAAATTGTGTAGTGAACAAATAATAAGGCTTCCGAAAAGTTACGTCGAGCATGTGACGTGTCCAAGCCATGGCATATTGGTTCCTAGAAATGAGTACCGAACTTCTGATGGAACTCTAAAATCGGGGAATATCGCATGACCCGCCTCAAAGCCAGAAGTCGCATTCAATGAAACAAAAACTGATCTAGATACGAGCTGCTATGGTTTGTTAAGAACTTCCACTCCTGCTGTCCCATACATGACGATTTTTGACCACATTATTGACGACCGTATTAGCAACAGCTAGTATAATACACTAACGTTATCCGCATATGTATGGGGGGTTTTGCAGATCACATAGTAAGTTAATCAACATACTAGCCAGAAGGACGGGCTTGCTCCTGTTACCAGGTAACGCTCTACTTTAGTAGACAACAACAGTGTTAACATAGTATAGATTCACTTAACCAAAGTACTATCGACACTATGCTCTCTCCCAATACCTCAATGTCGACGAACAACTTAATCGCTGGTCCCCAATTTATATGCCATTGTTATTTCTCAAATTTCGAATTGTTAGTGCCATAATTCTGACTTTCGAAGATAATTTGGATAGTATGCCAAAGTTAAGATTAGATTTTCAATCATTTGCGGACCTTACCTAGTGACATAATCTCTAATTATTCTTTTAACTTTGTCAGGAAGGCCAAACAGAACGGCATCGGTAGGAAAATCGTAGAATGTGTTCCACACCCCTGATTGAATTGCCAAGTATATGAACGGATGGCTAGATGGCTTCTGTCCACATTACTTCGAGTTGCATGAGAAAAACTTTTCAAATAAGGTCTTTATAGCAAAAGTTTGCACTTAGTTGTGTGCTAATAGACGAACAAAGAGCCCAAGAATCGGACGTAACGGTCTACTTCAGAAAAAAAGAGAAACGTGAAACTGAAAATACTCAGTGATAGAAATCTAACGCCAGGGTGGGTTATTCGGTCATACCTTTCACAACGTGGAAATTAATTTCGCAAGTGCCTGACAGGAGACAACTTTTACGAATTCCCCAACACGACCAAACTGTAGTAAAAATCTTGGGAAGAAACTTTTCCCCAAAATCGTAGTTTACTTATGCACTGATCATATTATTTAAAGAGAGCGAGAAGGACGAGAGGAAAAGTTTTTATTTTCTCTTCTTCCACTCAGGAGCACTGAATATTTCTTTGATTGTCTTTCCCAGCATACCAATTAATCTTGAGAAGACTTCATGCGGCGGAGCTCATTTGCGTTTATGGCTGGCAATTCGAAGACGAAATGGATGGCGTGCGTTGTAACAAGCTCGTAATGTGGCTTACCTATTACTGAGTCTCCCTGTGAGTTCCCCATATGCTTCCTCTTTAGAATTAAGCACCACATATTCTAGCAGTATGTAGTTATTTCGGTTAGAGGTACACGCACGAGATGGAGTGGAAATTTTCTGATGTGGAAGGCAAGATGGGGAATGATATATTTCGTCAATGCGATTCACATTATTAGATGTATCCCGATGAAAATAGGATGTGTAAACATTACTGATGCCAAATATTCGGATCTGAAAGAGGAACAGAAATACAATATAACTCTTCAGTATGCCTATTGTATATTTCCCATAGGGTATAAATAGTGTACAACTAAAGTAAATTTAAGAACTGTAACAGGAGATAGTACTGAGTGAAAAAAATACTGCATTTGTCAGCTTTGACCAACACCCTTCTTAGGCTTCACCACTACCCTACGATTAATACGATCATATTGAGTCGTCGCTAACATGCATCATGCCTACACGTCATTGTTTTCGGTTTGCTAAAATCTATTTCAGCTCCCTCAATGACAATTCGATAACCTATCTGGACCGACGACATTTCAAACCGCACTAAAATATTTTTTTCGAATAGATTGTTGCCCTCTGAGGTCTGCTTCATTGAGTGGTCATTTCAGATTGTGTTAAAAAGAACTGGTTCATGAAGAAACAAGTCGGGAAACCGGAAATTGGGCGCTTCAGGTATGAAAGGTTTTGTTTGCTTCTTCTGTGAGTATATTTGAGTGTACAACTATGTCATTTGTACGTAGGCCATTATGCATATACATTTAGCATGTCTGTTAAGTGGTGAAATCGAAATGTGTAAAAAGCTAAAACTGAGACAAAATATGAGCTCTATATCTCTCACTTATTTCGTATTCGGAATGTGCAATGAGAGTTAAGATGTCTCCGACTCATTGATTATCAAAGCGCAATCGGATGAAAACTATGTAATTACATAATTGTCGTGGAAGAGGTCTAGTTAAACGTGTAGGACGAGCATGGTAACACGCAATTAGTAGACGTACTAACTTGTTGTCATAGCTTGCAATCCTACACAAATGAGAAAATCGGGAATGGATCTTGACGGAGATCTTCTAATGATACATGTGTGTGTGAAAACAGGTTTAGCTTGAAACCCTTCCACTTGTCTAGTTTTACGCTCTAAAGGAGATAAGAAAGGATCTCGATCAGAGATACGTGGAGAAGTAGTTAAAATAGAAGATTTTTAGAAGAGAAAAGATCTCGGTCGAATATCGAACACAAATCATTTGAAAGAAAGACAAATTGATGGACTTTTTGGGGTTTTGATATTTGTGCGTTTAAATACTTACAATGTCTGACTATCCACTTTAGTGTGATATTTGTATTTAGTTGCAACAAATTTACACGGTAAAGTCAAATTTGACCTACTGTAATTTTGTTACTAATAGTATGATTTTTATCAAACTTGGAGATAATATGCTCCATATTATATTTTATACTACTACCAACTTTTATAACTCTAGGATAAACTTAGGGGGGTTTTTCTCAATTTCCCCAAAAACATGGTAATACACTATTATTAACTGAATTTGAACAGATATCGATATGGAGAATATTTTGAGGCCTGAGTACCATATAGAGGCAGCTCCATATTTTTTTTTCAGATTTCCCGGTTGGGTAGTTTCTAAGAGTGGTTCCGATAAGGAAATCATCATTTTCCACCCCTCCCACTCCCCGCCCTTTTAACAAATCTCAAAACTAAGACCGCCTTCGTACTAATCGAGACCTTTCATTTCATACCCCACATGACTATACTCGGTGAAAAAAATTGATACCCCCCTTTTACACGTATGGGGACCGCCCCTAAATCTCAACGTAAAAGGATATCACTCACTGCATGTTTGGGAGTTCACAGTTCCCATCTTCTCACCAAATTTCGTCTCGATCGGTATAGTCGTTTCTGAGAAAAATGCGTGTGACAGACAGACAGACAGGCAGCCCTGTGAGGAGTGGCCACATCTCCCATCAGGCGCGACCCCAGCTGGCGGATAGGGGCATACCTATTGATGTGTAAATATGTGTTCATGCACTTTTCTTTTCTAACTGTGCATGGGCTAGTGTTTGCTCATCTCTGGTGTGCGGACCAAAATGGTTATGGGAAGGATACCCAGAACATAAACCACCATGGAAGACGAGAGAAGGAGGAAACTTACGGTGCAGGAGCTCGCAACCCCAGTACCGGCGGCTTTTGGGAGTGAGCAAGCGGGCTCCCGGTCGTCGATATCTCTCGACCACAGTGCCTCGGTGGTGGAGAACTTGGCCACCTTGGCATATAATGCTACAAGTGATTTGGATCTGGAGAAGGAAATGTTTAAGCGAAGTACGACCTTACCGAGAACACCAGTAGCAAGAACAAACAAGGATGAACTGAAGGCAGATTTTTGGACGACAAAAACCGTGACAACGTCCACCGCATATGTTCAAGATGCTCGATAGCAGGAGGTGCTCCAGGAACAAGGAAGGGGTCCATTCAAAAGAAGCTCATTAACTTTGAGATCTCCGCCAACGCCAAAGACGACGTAGGATAAAGTACAGGCAAGGTCAACAAACGCCAAAAATGAAGGACCATGTAAAAGGAGTAACCCTGCCGAGGCTTATAGGGAGCAGAGTCCCGCTCCGGAAGAATTACCCTTCACCCAGCTTGGGGCAAAAATAGTTGACCTGTCTGAGTTTATCAAGGACAAGCACAACGTGCACCAAGGCATAAAAAATATGGTGAGGCCTATTAGGGTCCTCTATAATAGATCACAGATAGAGGAAAAGAATAATAAGGATATGCTGAACCCCGCTGTGCCAACAGTGTCGCAAGCGAACCAAGTGACACCTAACCATACTCCTATCGAAACCCGGCGAAATAAACGAGTACGTGGAAAATCGTAATAATCAGCAAGCGACTAAGAAAGGAAAAAGGCGGACAGGAAAATCTAAAAACCAATACCAATAGCTCAAAAGGAGGAAAGCGTACAGCAAATATAGAAAAGTAATCCAGAGTTGCGAAGCAAAAGATAAACGAAAACGATGGATGGACTCAAGTTACCAGCAAAAAGCGAAAGGAAAAGCAAAAGTGCGAACTGGTCCAGATGCGACTGTTATCTCCAGTAAGGGCAATATGTCCACACGGAGATATTCAAAAAGATCAAAGCTGATCGCGACATAAAAAATCTGAATGGAAATGTGAATAGATCCGAAGTACCCAGAAAGGGGATCTCATGTTCGAGCTGAAAAGATGCAGCGTAAGTAACTCACTTCTATTCAAAATATGAGGCGTTTCACACGAAAGATAAAGTGTAACCAATGTAGCGCTTCAAGTATGTTTCTTCTGTAAGTACATATATTTGAGCGCAAAACTATCTCATTTGTAAGTAGCCCAAAATGTGTATGTATATTTATGATGTTAAACTACTCACTCTAACCCTTAACTCAACAATGTCCCAAAGCAACTCCGCACACCCTCTCAATCACCGGATGTAAATCCAGCTGAACAGTAGTGACACTTGCCTGAAAGAAAAATTCGCAAACATCGAACTACAAGCAAATAAGCTCTCTGTCATATTGGATGAGTGGAACAATATAACCCCCGAAGAAACCGCCAAGCTAGTTCATTCAGTGCCCGATAGGCTGTTCTGTAAATGACCTCCTTAATCATTTACAGAACAGGTTATGTAACTAGTTATCAAAGTGCTTAATCTAATAACCAAATCTGAATGAATACGCCTTTACTATTACTATTACTACTATTTTTCCCGAGAACTAAACACACAGCTGTTTCATCATTTATTGTTTTTCAAAATCAATAAATAAAATACTTGGGAAGAATTTTTTTTTTAATATTTTTGTCCTAACAAGCTAGTGTACGCAGATTTTTTCGAGTGCAGGCCTAACGTTTTGTTGCCGGATGAGTGTAAATATTTTGCAATATGAAAATTTTGAATTTGAGAAACTGGTCCCAGTTGATTAGCTGGACACATGGGGAATATTGTTTTTAAAGTTTTGTGTGAAACAAAACGATTCAATGTCTGTCTGTCTGCATCCTATGTGTGAACGGCGAAGCTCGGGCAGTTAAAAACAATATGCTCCGCATCCTCCGGAATCATCTCGAATGTCAGACAATATGGGGAGTCATCACGACCGAAGCGATAAAAGTATGTACGGTACCCCCCATGTCCGGTTAAGAATTGAGTTAGGTCGTAGCTAACATTCTGCTGTCTCTCACACCCGATTTACTCGGAAACGGCTGCACCGTTTGTCACGAAATTTGGTGAACCCCTTTACATATGGTAAGTGGCGCATTTGTGTTGAATTTAAAGGGGGAGCCTCATACATCAAAAGAGGTGTACGATTTTTTTTCACAGAATATGGTCAATTAACGGCTTCGATCAGTACTTTTCAGAACTTTTCTGATATTGAGTGAAACAGGGGAGGAGGACTCAAAATGTATGCACCAAAAAGCGAAACAGGTCTCGTTCTCGAAAAAATATACATTGGTGCATCTATACGAAGTTTAGGCTTCAAGTACATCTCATTCCGATATATGTTCAAATAAAGTTAACAATAACAAGTTACTATATTTGAGAAATTTACCCGAAACCCCTCCTTAATTTCACCCCAGAAATACAAGATTGCAAAGTGCGTGAGTAAGAAGTCAAAATGTACACACATTTTCGGAATCTACTCAACCCAAATCTAGGCCTCAAAATATGTCCCATTCCGATATCTGCTCAAGTAAACTTACTACTACATTTAGAAATTTACTGAAGAACTCCCCTTAAATTCATCCTAAGACTACCAAATTTCGCAGCATAGAGGACCACACTTTGCATACACTTGCGAAATTTCATGGAAATCTGGCCCCTAACGCAAAAGTTACAGCAGTTCAAAATTAGCAATTTCACGCGAATTTCCTGCTTCCAAAGCCATGCGAATAAGATACTGACGTCATAACTAACGAGAATAACTGACATTCGTGTGAAATATTAAAGTTGCATCTATGAAGAATCTACTTCTTCCCGGCTCTTTTAAGGTTTTGTATAAAACACTTCTGTGAAATCTAAGCCTCAAGAGATGTCCCATTCCGATTTCTGCTCAAATAAACTTTCTAACAGTATATTACCAACTTTTAGAAATTGACTGACTCCCCTTAAGTTCATCCTGGGAGTAAATTTTGCATCAACATACAGGACAGTATCGTGCATATGCATGCCAAGTTTCATGAAAATCCAACTATTAGCTATAGGAGGTCAAACTTACCAATTTCGTGTGAATTTACAGCATCCTAAGCCTTACAAATAAGATGCTGACGTCATAATTAATACGAAAACTAAGTGAGTTCATATGAATGGGGTGGCAAAGAATTATTTTTCTTTAGTTTTTTAGTCATTTGCATATGAATATCAATTACTCCAAACAGACACCTTAGTCGCACAACCCAAACAAAACACGAAATCATTACCAAAACAAATAAACCCTTTTATTCCAGAATCTATCGTTTTCAACCTGCCCATGTAAAAGAGAAACCAAATTAACATGTTAAAACAAAACATAAAACCATCACATTCCTCTTACAACGCACCAATATGGGTCGTTCCGAAAAAAACTAGAAAAATGGAGAATAGTAATTGATTATAGAAAACTAAACGAAGAAACTGTAGATGACAAATTTCTAATTCCAAACATAGAATCCATATTTGACAAACTCGGGAAAGCCCAGCATTTCACAACAGTTGATCTAGCAAAAGGATTTCATCAACTTGAGATCAGCGAACATGATCGTCATAAAACAGCCTTTTCCACTCCCCAAGATCACTACGAATTCAATCGTATGCCCTTTGGTTTGAAAAACGCCCCTGCAACCTTTCAGCGATGATCAACGAAGTTCTTAGAGTACATGTGAATAAAATATGTCTAGTATATTTGAATGATATTCTGATTTTTGCCACCTCACTTTAGGAAATGGAAATCAATATTAGAAAAATATTTGATACCCAGGAAAAATATAAACTCAAAATACAAATGAATAAATGAAAATTCTTCGCAAAGTCCACAGAATACCTAGAACATGTTTTAACAACAGACGAAATAGAGCCAAACCCTGAAAAAATAAAAATAATTAAAAATCTCAAAATCCTCCAAACCACAAGGGAATTAAAATCATTCTTGGAAATAATCGCCTATTACAGAAAATGTATAAATAATTATACGAAAATTGCATTACTACTTACTGACGCTAAAAAATAAATATCGAAAACCCAAAATACGTTGCAGCCTCAGAAAGGAACTTCTAACAAATCACCCCATCCTAAAATATCCTGATTTCAAACAAAAATGCATACTCAAAACAGACGCTTCAAATAAGGCAATAAGTGCCGTTCTTTCACAAAATGGGCATCCCATATCGCACACGAGTAGAACATTCAATGAACATGAGCGTAACTATAGTACAATAGAAAAAGAACTATTATCAACCGTTTGGTCCAAAAAATACTTCAGACCTTACCTATCATCATGATCGACGGCGCATCAACCGGTATCCGGTCTAGGCCTGCTTTAATAAGGAACTCCAGACATCCCGGTTTTGCGCCAAGGTCCACCAATTCGATATTCTTAAAATCTGTCTGGCGTCCTGACCTACGCCATCGCTCCATCTTAGGCAGGGTCTCCTGGGATTGTCCTCATCCATACGGATTAAGTGACCCGCCCACCGTACCCTATAGAGCCGGATTTTATCCACAACCGGACGGTCATGATATCGCTCATAGATTTCGTCATTGTGTAGGCTACGGAATCGTCCATCCTCATGTAGGGGGCCAAAAATTCTTCGGAGGATTCCTTTCTTGAACGCCGCCAAGAGTTCGCAATTTTTCTTACTAAGAATCCAAGTTTCCGAGGAATATATGACGACTGGCAAGATCATAGTCTTGTACAGTAAGAGCTTTGACCCTATGGTGAGACGTTTCGAGCGGAACAGTCTTTATAAGCTGACATAGGCTCTGTTGGCTGATAACAACAGTGCGCGGATTTCATCATCGTAGCTGTTATCGGTTTTGATTTTCGACCCTACATAGGGGAACTTGTCAACGGTCTCAAAGTTGTATTCTCTTATCCTTATTCTTCCTGTTTGATGTTGTTGGTTGGTTCGTATTCGGTGCTGACGTTGCCACCATATACGTCTTGCCTTCATTGATGTGCAGCCCAAGATCTCGCGACGATTGCCGACTGCTCGATCTGGTTGAAGGCAGTTTGTACGTCTCGGGCGGCTCTTCCATGATGTCGATATCGTCAGCATAGGCCAGTAGTTGGGTGGACTTGAAGAGGATCGTACCTCTTGCATTTACCTCAGCATCACGGATCACTTTCTCGAGGACCAGGTTAAAGAGGACGCATGATAGCGCATCCCCTTGTCGTAGACCGTTGTTGATGTCGAATGGTCTTGAGAGTGATCCTGCTGCTTTTATCTGGCCTCGCACATTGGTCAGGGTCAGCCTAGTCAGTCTTATTAATTTCGTCGGGATACCGAATTCTCTCATGGCCGTGTACAGTTTTACCCTGGCTATGCTACCATAGGGGACTTTAAAGTCGATGAAGAGATGGTGGAACTGTTGCCCATATTCCAACAGTTTTTCCATCGCCTGCCGCAGAGAGAAAATCTGATCTGTTGATGATTTGCCTGGAGTGAAGCCTCTTTGGTATGGGCCAATGATATTCTGGGCGTATGGGGCTATCCGGACTAGCAAGATAGTTGAGAATATCTTATAGATGGTACTCAGCAACGTGATACCTCTATAAATGCTGCACTGTGTGATATCTCCCTTTTTATATATGAGACAGATAATGCCTCGTTGCCAATCGTTAGGCATTGATTCGCTGTCCCATACTTTGAGCATTTGGTGTAACTGGTCGCCTCCATATTTAACCAATTCGGCTTTAATTAATTAATGATGAATTGCACGGACTGTTTCTCCTAAACGTGATGGTGGCAGTATTTGTCCGTCGTCTTCAGTTGGCGGGACGTCCAACTCGTCGATGTTCTGGTTGTTCAGTAGTTCATCAAAGTACTCAACCCATCGCTCCAATATGCCCATTCTGTCGCAAATCAGATTTCCCTGTTTGTCTCGGCAGGATGAGTATCGAGGTGAATAAGGCTTCATCCTGCTGACTTATTGGTAACACTTCCGCGCGTGGTGCGGTTGCTCCCTGTACTTTTCTAGTTCACAGACTCGTTGGTTCTCCCAGGCTTCCTTTTTCCGTCTGTGAAGTCGCTTCTCCGCTCGACGGAGTTCGTGATAAGTCTCTGCGCGTGCCCGCGTTCTTTGAGAATGCAACATTACTCGGTATGCGGCATTCCTCCGTTCCGTTGCTAGCTTACATTCATCGTCAAACCAGCCGTTTCGACTCCTTTTGCGGCTGGGGCCAAGTATGTTTGTGGCCGTATCCATGATAACGTTCTTCAGGTGATTTTGAAGATCATTTGTTGATGCTTCATCTACAGCTCCTCTGTTGACTGCGGTTATTGCGGTATCCATTTCCCTCTTATAGGTGTCGCGAAGGGTTCTGTTGTGGATGGCTTCAGTGTTCACTCTCACGTGATTGTCAGAGGGGATTCTAGGTGGTATTGTTATTCGAGCTCGGAGCACCATGCCAACGAGATAGTGATCCGAGTCTATATTGGCCCCCCTATATGTTCTGACATTCATCAAGGCTGATCAACACGTGGTCAATTTGGTTGAAAGTGGTCCCGTCTGGAGAGGCCCACGTATGTTTGTGGACCGCTTTCCGCGCAAACCAGGTACTTCCAACAACCATTTCGTGTGACCCTGCTAATTGAATAGTCCGCAGTCCGTTATCATTTGTTTTTTCGTGTAACCTATTGGAACCAACGTATCGCCTGAATATCGGCTCCTTCCCTATTTGGCTGTTAAAATCCCCAAGTATGATTTTAATATCATATCTGGGACAGGCTCCGAGGGTTCGTTCTACTGCCTCGTAGAAGGTATCCTTCTCCGACTCTGCAGTCTCCTCTGTATGAATGAACTACTTCGAGAATGAATAGAACTACTTCGACGTTATATACTTGAAAAAGGACATGTAGGTATATAATGCAAATTAAACAATCATCACTGGAATGTAGTCCGACAAACTATAATAAATCTTTAACCAAATCAAATACGACCGAAAACCAGTAAAACCAGAATTTCAAATTTCCAAAACCCCAACAGATATCAACAAAATAATACCCATAGATGTATTTACAATCAAAAATCGACTATTCTTTGCCACCATAGAGAAATTTTCCAAACACTTATACGTGAAAGAAACTACCGATAAAAAAGCCATAACCTTTATCCAATTACTACGTGAAAGAAACGCAAATCTAGCTAAACCCCTCAAAATAATTGCAGACAATGAATTTAATATGATAAACATTAAAGAATACCTGAAATTTGAAAACATCGAAATACATTTTACTTTCCCTAAATCGCATACAGGAAATTCCGACATGAACAGATGTCATAGTACCCTTCTGGAATATATCAGAACTTTAATTAAAACAAAACCATCCCTGAACATTAGTGAACAAGTATTAAAATCAGTAGAATGTTATAACAATACAATACATTCCACAATTGAAACAAAACCCTTAAATGTACAATACGGAAATATTGAAAAATCTAAATTACATAAAATAATAACCGATAAAAAACTAAAATGGATAAAATATCATAACAAACCTAGAGAACCTGAACCAGAAATTGAAAATGGAGAAATATACATTAAAAATTACGAAAGTAAAAGACATACAGAAAAACCAAAGTTCAAAAAAGTAAAAGTAACTCACGACAAAAGTGGTAACATCTTCGCAAACAAAGCCAAACATAATAAACATCAAATTCATCCGAGCAGAATGAAAAGAACGAAAAAGTTTAATAAAACACAAATATCAGTAACAGGAAAATATAATACAAATTTAACAACAGAACAGGAACAAATAATCGAAAATAAACACAGATAATTCAATCATAACAACCAAATTTAACTTAAATATAATATAACAGAAAAGGACATCGATACCCTAACAAACAATAACTGGCTAAATGATCAAATAATAAATTTCCATCTAAACCTAATAGCAGAAGATAACACAAACGAACCTAATTTACTAAAAATCCATGTAATGAATGCATTCTTCGTACCAATGTTAAAAACCTCGGGATACAACACAGGAGATGGACAAAAAAACTTGATATATTCACATACAACCTTATAATAATCACTGTATACAAAAACCATTACCATTGAACTTTAGTTATTATAGATCTAAATAATCGAATAATAAAAATATATGACTCATTAGGAGAAATAGATAATAATACACCAAAATTACTCTCCGAATATCTAGAAGAAGAATCATTGGATAAACTAAACAAATCCTTAGACACTTCCGATTTTATTATAATAAACGAGAAAAATATTCCAAACCAAACTAACAGTAATGATTTCGAAATTTTCACATGCACATTTGCAAAAACCATAACTAAAAATAAATCAATAAATTTCACACAGGAAGACATCCCCATTCTTAGAAAAAGAATAATATTTGAAATAATCCAAGGCAAACTCCTTCCATAATAACAGATCACCTTAAAATAATCGATTCTAATAGACAAGCGATAATAGAAAACATGAATAAACAAATTAAAGTCAATAACGTATTTCAAAATAATATAAATAAAATAAGACTCGATATTAATCAAACAAATCAAATTTTAAAACAACTCTCGCCAAACGCCAATAACTCAAATAAACAAATTACAACTCAATCAAAACCTCGACTCAATGAAGGATGAAATTGAAAAAATAATGGACAACATTAATTCAGCGCGAACAGGACTAATGTAACGTTCTATTTTAACAAAAGATGAAATTTCAGATCTAAAAATTTCCTTTGAAGAACTTAAATACATAACTATTAACGTACTTGCCAAAGAAAATATAATTATATTTGTAATCAATATCCCTATACTTCCTCGAACAATACTATCCTACTATATAAAACAAATACCTAATAAAAATAATGAAATCTTAAACATAAGAATTAACGATGTAATATTGTACCACGGAGAATACTATGAAGCAAAAAAACTTGTAAAACAAGTAAATAATAAACTAAAATGGAATAAATCAAATTGCATAATTCCAGCTAATGTTAAGCCAAATGTAATAGAAATAGAAAAGGATTATTATTATACATATAAAAAATATTAACGGAAAAATTATACAAAATTGTAATGAGAAAACTTACCAATTAAATGGACATTATACTATCAGATATAAACAATGTAAAATACAAATCCTTCGCAAAATATACAGTAATAAATTAAAGAATTCCAGCAAATATTAACACTAAATCCAATAACAAATCTAACTGGATACACAAAAGAAATAAATTTTGAAAAAATAAAAAATATAGAAAATTTAAAAGATAATGAAACAGAATATAACAATAAAAGAAATACAATAACATTCGGACCAATTATAATAATCATTATCATAATTATCATATCATACAACTAAAATTAATAACACTTGAAGTTATTAATTTAATATATTTTATTGATCTTCATCCTCTCACAGTTCCAACTAGACTCTTAGTTATTTATTTAATATATTTTATTGATCTTCATCCTCTCACAGTTCCAACTAGACTCTTCCTTTTATTATCTTACTGCTACCTTAATACCTACGATGCTCGCTCGTTTGTGCATCCGTTATGCAGGTGCACTTAATAATGTTTATGATCCTATTGGTTTGTGCATCCGTTATGCAGGTGCACTTAATAATGTTTATGATTCTATTGGTTTGTGCATCCGTTATGCAGGTGCACTCAATAATGTTTATGATTCTATTAGCTTGTGCATCCGTTATGCAGGTGCACTCAATAATGTTTACAATGTTTCGGAATTAACTGTAAATGGGGGATAAGCGACCCAAGCGGATATTTAACCTCTCCCCTATTTAACTTGAAATTCTCCGTAATTTTACTGGATTGCGAGCTTTTTACAACAATTTTCAATCAATTTTTTTTTTTTTTTTGTGTTCATGATATAGGGTAAGTATTATGATAAATAGTATTAACAAAAATGCGCTTACAATTGAACCAGATAGGTAATTTATATTTTTATGAAATTTTAAAATATTGATATGTTCCAAGTTTCTCTTATTTTCTAAACTATCTCTTTGAAATCAATGTTTTTGGTGAAATTATAATCCGTATTTTCATTATAAAAGAACCTGTCAATAAATTTTACATTTGTTTTACCAACGGTTTGATTTAGTATCTGGATTGTACAGTTATTGATGTTGATTAAATAGTTACCATTTAGGTGTATGTTTCTGTCGTCACAATAATTAACAATATTAGTTTGTTTAAGATTCTTACAGATTATAGTGTTATCATCAACCTTCACAATTTCTGTTCCATTATTTTCTACAAGTACGCAATTATTTCTTGTAATACTCTTACTCAAGGGTTTCAACTCCCTTTCATAATTCAATTTTTCATCATAAACATATTTTGTTCCATTTATTTCTATAAAATACTGATCTTCTAACATTGCTTGTAAATTATTCGTAGTGGGTAACGATGTAATTAATTTGTACTCTTCAATTTTGTAAGAATTTGGAATTTTAAGGGCCAAAATTATTGTGTTTTCCTTATACTTCAGTAGTCCGGTTCGTACGTTTTTGAGTTTATAAAAGTCCAGTTTAGTCGTCAAAATTTCGGTTGCTGTTAGCATACTAGAGTGAATCAATCCATGTTTCATCATTGCTATGTTGTCAATAATCTGACTTAACTTCTCTTCCAAAATTCGGAGTTTTAAAATTTGGTCTGTTTTCAGTTGGTTTTTTACTAATAAGTTTTTCGTTTTCTGTGAGTTGTTGAAAGGTTTTACTAATTGCGTTTCGGTCTGACTCTATCAGATTTTTAAGGTATTTAATCGAGTTATTAAAATGAGAATTGAGTTCAATTTATTTATTAAGGTTTTGAACTGCATTTTCACAATTCTCTTCTATTAGTTGGATATGTTCTACTATTTCCTGTCTATCTGTGGTGTTGCTAATAGTAGAAGTTGCAGTGCAACTACCCAAACTGAGGTCATCACCTGCAAATTTATGAGGACGTTTTATATTAATGGGATGTTCTCTACCTAATTCTTTAATCCTATATCGCGGTTCGTTCTTATAGTAATTACGTTTATAGTTCTTAACTGGAATAATTCTCCTAGTCTCCCTATAATCTTCTCTTTTCTTATTAAGCTTATTTATATATTTATTCTTGTACTCCTTCAAAGTCTTTTCAAGCATTGCAGGATCAGCCCGTACTGCTTGATTCGGAGTCATTTTGATAGAAGAGTGATATCTATCATTATAATTACTTACTGCCCTATGTATTTTCTGTAATAAAGTTAGATCTAATTTCCTCATAGATACTAGTTTTTCCTGTAATGTTGAGTGAAACCTTTCGATATCACTATTCCCTGTATGGGTATTTGGTTTCGTGAAATGTAATGCTATACCTTGCGTTCTAAAGAAGTCCTTGATATTAATACTGGCGAACTCATTATCGGTAATAATCTTCTGCGGTTTACCAAATTTAGAGAAGTGTTCTTCCAACACTTCGATCTTCCTATTCCAATTTCTATTTTGCAAATGATAAATATAAGCTTTTTTCGTCAGCTTATCAATTAGCGTTAGAAATGCCTGCTTCATGAAATAGTATATATCCATATGCAAAATTTCGTTTATACTAGTGGGAGTTTCACTAATTTTGTATTTAACTCTGAAAGGCTTACGTTCGTATTTGGTTTCCAAACACGTTTTACAATTATTAATAACTTTGGTTATCTCCTCGACTAACTTCGGGTAATACAATTTATTTTTTAGACTATTAAAGGTTTCTATAATCCCACTGTGCATACTCTCAACTGTGTGATATAAGGATATCTGTCTATGGATTTCCTATGCTGTTTTTATTTCTCTAGCCCTCATTGTAGCTTTGATAAACTTTATGTTCCTATCGTCTCCAAATAGTTCAATTAATACTTGCTGAATTTTATTAAACTGATGGTATGAAAGTTCGGTGTAGATTCCTGTTATACCTGGTCGAATATACCTTCTTAAAAGGTCAACCCAATGGTCCCTATCCCTAGTCATATCCATATGTATTATTCTACGGTTATGCAATATTTCTATTTCCTGATCTACGTCATATGCTAGTATTAACTGCGTTTTATATTTATTTACTATGGTCTCTTTAATAGGAATGTGATCCAACTGTTGTTCATCTTGTGAATGAACTGTAGCGTTATCTGACAAATCATTGATCGATTGGTTATCAGTGGAATTTTCTTTTTGATTAATGGCTTGTGGAATGCGACTCAAGAAGTCTGCAACCTTGTTTTCCTTACCTTTGATATACTCTATATCAAACTGATACTCTTGTAGTTTCAGTAACCACCGTTGATTACGTTGACTAAATTCTTTCCCCTTATACTTCTTTGTCATATACTTTACTGGTAAGTGGTCTGTTATAAGTTTGAATCGATTACCCCACAAGTAGGGACGGAAATATGTTACAGCCCAGACAACTGCTAAAAATTCTTTATCGGTAACAGAGTAATTTTTCTCATGATCATTTAGCGATCGAGAGGCATAACACACAGGTTGATTATTCTGTGTTAACACGGCCCCTATCGCATAATTGCTCGCGTCGGTAGTGAGTGTAAAAGGTTTATCGAACTCGGGAAATTTTAAAATCGGTTGTTTAGTCAAAACTAATTTTAGTTGTTCGAATGCTTGAATATATTCTGGATCTCTAACATTAATTTTTTTGTCCTTTTTCAGGTATTTGATCATCGGGTGTGCAATTTTTGCATAGTCTTTTACAAATTTTCTATAATAGCCTGTAGCACCTAAAAATCCCCTTAACTGTTTAATTGTTGACGGTAGTGGATACTCTTGTATACACTTTACCTTATTTGGGTTAGGCTGCATACCCTCAGCTGTAAGGATATGTCCAAGAAATTCGGTGTGTTTTTGCATAAAAGAACATTTGTCAAAACGAATTTTTAAATTATGGTCAGATAAAATTTGGAATATTTTTCTTAATGCCTTAATATGCTCTTTTAGGCTAGTGGAGAATATGAGAATATCGTCTAAGTAGACGATGCAGATTACGCCTACACAGTCTCGAAGTATATAGTTCATAAATCGTTGGAAGGTCCTTGGGGCATTCTTTAGCCCAAAGGGCATTCTAAGGAATTCGTATAGGCCGTCGGGTGTAACGAAGGCAGTTTTGTGGATATCCCTCGGATGTACTTTTATTTGATGATATCCATGAACCAAGTCTACGGCTGAAAAATATTGTGCTCGTCCGAGCTTATCTAATAGACTCTCTATGTTAGGTAGGGGGAATTGATCATCCTCTGTGATTTCGTTTAACGCCCTGTAATCTACCCACATGCGAAATTTTTGTTTACCTGATTTATCTAATTTTTTTGGTACGATTACAATAGGTGAGGCATATCGGCTGTGTGATTTCCGAATTATCCCCATTTTCTCAAACTCCCTCACTTGCCGGCGGACTTCCTCCTCGTGTTTTGGAGGAAGACGGTATAGCTTCGAATGGATTGACTGATCCGTTTTTGTTTTTATTTCGTGCATAATTGTGTCGGTGTTAGTTAAAGGATCCCCTTCCTTGTAAATTAACCCACTAAATTCCTTAAATAACTTTTTCATTTCACTTTTTTCTTCTTTATTTAAATGACTTAAGTCAACTTTCCCTTGTTCGGCATTAAGTTCAAAGCACTTGAGGTTTTCTTCATTGTCTGAAGAATCTAAAGATATTTTACTGCAATTATTTAGGATGAGACATTTATTCTCAAAATTGAAGATTTTCACAATTTTGGATAATGTGTCCATTCCGATTAAAAAGTCATACGACTTCCCTAATAAATCCCTCTTATACCATTTGATTCCACCTTTTGGATCAAAGTTAAATTCTGTTGGAATATTTGTAATTACTCGTTCAACGCTTTCCGTGGTTGTATGGTTTATAGTCTGCAAACGGATGTTAGTCTTATCGAAGATTTTAAACTTGCTACAATCTACTCTAGCAGAGTTCACAATGCTCATTGTTGAACCTGTATCTATCAAGCACTTGTACAGTTTATTATCAATGGTAAGATTAGCAAAGATTTTGTTTCCGAGGCCTAATTCATAAAAAAACTCTGGTTCAATATTATGAACCTCCTCGTTTACTGAATTAGACCCGGGTGATGGGTCATTTCTATTTTGAATTGATCTTCTATGGGTCACGGTATCTATCTCCATAGGTTTAGGTGGTGATCGCCTAACCTGGTCAGAACGATTCCAGGAATGTTGTCTATATTGAGTAGGATTATTATTACTTCTAAACCCAGAATCTCGGAAGTTATTTAGTCGAGAATTTTGTCGATCTTGCCAAAAATGTCCCGAGCTACGTCTGTATTGATTTGATTCTACCCTATTTGGTCTACCAAAATTTGAATTGTATTGTCCATGATTACCGGATTGTTTCTGTCTATTGTCCTGTTTGTTATGGTGTTTTCTATAGTCCTGACTGTTATAATTCTTTCTTTCCTGATATAGTGTTTCTCGGTCTAAATTATCTTGATCGTAGCCCACGTACGAGTATAAAATTTCTTTTACTTCATGTAAATCAAACAAATTTCTTATATCACGTGACAAATTACCACTAACTATTTGCTTAATTCTATTCACTAATAACGCGTAGAAAGTTTGGCGAGTTTCCGCTGTATTCGATTCATAAGTGGCGAATGTATTGATTTCTTCTATAATATATTCAATTTTAGAGTTAAGATCGGAGATAGAACATACTTTGAGTTGCGTTATTCTTTTCGAAAGGTCCTTGTAGTTCGTAGATGGTCGAAAATGTTGTTTGAGTAAATTTCTAGCCGACTCCCAGTTTCCCGGACGATTATTTAACAAAAGTTCCTTTGCCGCTCCTGTAATTTTTATGTTATAAATTACCTGCCAGGCTTCTTCCCGTGATTCCTCATCAATAGCACTAAGATGACCACCAACGGTTGTTAGAAACTGCGTTAGCTGCTTCCTGTCTCCCGAAAACTCTTTTATGTAGGCAATTTGTTTTATTATTGTTTCTGCTCGATTCGGCCGTTGCAAATTAGCTAAATTCTCCAAAGCTGCTATCAATCGTTGCGCTAATACGTTATCCATTTCGGCTTGAAGGATGCGTCGATGGTAAATAGCTAGTCTGTCTCTACGTTGAGTCTTGAGGTGAGTCTATTTCACTGCACTTTTATATTAGATTTTTTTTTTTTTTTTATTGCTAGGATTCCAAACCAGCCTCAGAATGTGTTTTAAGACGGATTTATGCTTGTTACTCCGCCTCCTAGCTTTGTATTTATTTTAGTTAATATATATTTTTTTTTTTTTATATTATTAAACGAATCGCGACACTTGATTTTTTTAGTTAAAACAACTTTGTTTCTAAAAAAATTGCGCCGGTTCTTGAACGAATTTAAAACACGTAACTTCGCGTATCACTGGATCCTGCTCGATGCATGGATCCTACCGACTGCGCCACTAAAATTAATAACACTTGAAGTTATTAATTTAATATATTTTATTGATCTTCATCCTCTCACAGTTCCAACTAGACTCTTCCTTTTATTATCTTACTGCTACCTTAATACCTACGATGCTCGCTCGTTTGTGCATCCGTTACGCAGGTGCACTTAATAATGTTTATGATTCTATTGGTTTGTGCATCCGTTATGCAGGTGCACTTAATAATGGGAATCTATAATGTAAACATTAATATAAGTTCATATGTAAACATCAATCCGATCAATACCATCTGACTCATCACCTTATCTTTTCCAATATTCAATTCATATCTCAAATATTGTGAGTCATCACTATTTCAAACAATAGATGAATTCATTTGATCTACATAATATAAACAAACTGGATCAAATGAAGATCATCATATAAACAAATATTAAATTACAGAATATGCAAAATGCATTATCAGCATTTTGAATCCTTTGTCTGAAACACTATAAATATAGATCTCATCTCAGTATTATAAGTTTAGTTCATTATTAACTTTGTTCCGGGAAGTTTAGTACAACATCGACTTCACTCCAATTCTAACTTTAGTCAATTAGAACTTCAATTCAGTTCAGTGTTAACTTTTGTCAGTTCGGGTTCTCACTTAACTTTGTAACTACTTTTAATCACTCTTAGTAAATGTGTGAAATAATAAAGTGTAATAAAGTGCTTTTAAATAACGAAAAGTTATCTTTTAATAAGTCTCACGGTTGGGACTATAAACCTATATTTTTTTAATAGTGTGACATACATTATTCGTAACTGGCTTGTTTTGTGGTATGTGGCGATCAATTAAAACCCAGTCCCAATACATGCTGCAATCAGAACTATCAAGGACTGCCGACGGCTCATATTGGTAAACCGGGCATGCTCCCGTCGTCAGCCCATGTTTCCATGCAAGGAGTTGTTTAATCACCTTGTACACAGCATTATGCCTTTTCGTGTACTGTACTGGTGCATTACAGTGCAGCAGTTGAGGACATGATCCAACGACTATAAAGCCGAACCACATATTTTGCACTGGCAGTTTTCCACCCGCTCTTTCATTATGAGCTCTTTATAAACTCGGGTGGGGACCACGGTGTCCTGAATAGTACACATAAATCACTGTTTCTCAGCAAAGAGCTCCCCAGCACATAGTCATTTACTCGTCAAATGACTGCCAGACGCAATCTATGTGTTTGCCATGAATTGCCTTTCATTTATCGATCCGTTCTTGGTCCGACATCACCCCACTAAGAGGATTGAAAAAACGCAGCGGGTTGACTTGCCGATGATGTCAAGCCACCATGTCAACTATGCCCCTATCCCGCACCATGGCAGAGCTGGGATGACGCATTCGGAATTTGGACATAGTGGTCCGTATCCGCCGCTGCACGTTTTCCAAATTGGTTTTCGTCCACGGCAATATTCCGAATCCGTAACCTGTGAAGGGATACGGAATACATTCAATGCGCTTATTTTATCCTTCCCCTAGAGATGCTATTTCAGCACCAGATTTACACGTCGCAGAAATTCATAGCAGAGCATCCTTCACACCACCAACTTGAGCACAGGTTCCTTGCAGAGTTCCTAGGTATTGATGGAAGTGTGCCTCGGTCATAGCTTAGATGTGGAGGTCACTAATGCTATGTCCGTCATCCGGCTTGTGATGACCTTTGCGAATGGCTTGAAATCGACGCTTGTCCAAATTCCATTCGGAGTCACGGTTAAAAATGTCCACTATTCGGAACAGACTTCTAAGGTGGTCGTCGGTAATAGCATACTACTCGATGTCATTAAGTACATCAAGTGTGTATTTGGTTGCAAAAACCATACCCTCTAGCATCATTCAGTACCCATGGAAGGGGATTCAGTGCCATGAAAAACCGAAGGATACACAGGGAAACCGCCTGGAAGGTCTCATCCTTTCGTGACTGTCGCCCAAAGCTTTATTATTTTGGGATCAATACGATACAGACGTAAGACATAGATTAGCCAGATGTGCGGGACGCGATCAAAAGCCTTGGCGCAATCAATATAGCAACTAAAGAGGTTTCTTTGGCCTCGGACAGAATGCTGTTGATCTTGAGGTGCGCATTGACCCTATCACAAGAGCACGTGTCGACGGAGTTCAGTATTGAAGAGCGCACTACAACGGTCAATTTAATCATCTTTTCAGGTTGTTGGGGTAGCTCCCCCTCCTGGCCGTCTTCGCCACTTAGGATAGTTGTTAGTCCATCGCGATCCTAGATTTTGTAAAATCTCTAAATGTTACGGAAATAACTAATTCGCTTCGTAAGGGTACGATCACATATAACATCACTTGCAGCTTACCAAACAGATCCCTAGACTGTTGAGAATACCTTCGCAAATAGTTTCACTCCAAGGCAAGAGTAAAAGCATTAAATTATTTCTGCACGTTGTAACGTCTCGTTGATTTCATTACCCTTGTGGATGTGGGCATTGTCAATTATAATTAATGCTGCTTTCCGTGGTGAATCCGATTTGGATAGCAATTCTCGCAAAATATGCACAATTTTTCTGCATTGCAGGTTAATTACGGTAAAAAGAACTTACGCGTTTGTCATGGGTTCAATAAGACATTTATCCTACGAACTCTTGGATTTATAATTAGTGCCCGAGTGTTTCGCCGTGATGAGGCGTTCCTCCGACGAAGCTGCAAATTGAACCCACATCTCATCTAAGAAAATGGTTTTACGCCTACCGAAATATTGATGGCATATTCTACTCATAGCAGCGGTTTTCGTGTTCTCCTTTCGAATTCTTAGACAATGATTTCAGAAAATCGAAGATACGATGAAAATTTGATTAAAACAATGTTAATTTTATTTGGAAGGCCGTTCAATGGGTTTGGAAAATTTCATTTGAAAAGTCGTTAATTTTATTTCATATTGTTAATTTCATGTGCCGTTGATTTCAGGTGGAAATTCTATATATGAAATGTCGGAGATGGAAGAGCGATCATAATACCAATTACGTAGGATGTAAAATTTCTGGATGCCACCGAAATAACTTTTTTGGTTATTAAATTCTAAAGGATTAATATTCGCTGCAGCTTATCAAACAGAATTTAAACTTTTTGTTTTCATTAAAGTTTCTTCCCTTCACGAATTCAATTTGGATACCACCTATCTTAAAAATATGTCCAATTTCTCTGCATTGCAGGTTGATTGGGCCAAAATATTCGATGAATTCAGAAAATCGAATCAGATGAAAATTTTGATTGAAATTCCTTTAAACTAATTTGGAAAACATCATTTGGAACGTCGTTAATTTGATTTGAAAAAAAATTAATTTCGTCTGGAAAATCCTTAATTTTATTGGAAAAAATGGTAATCTCATTTGGAAAATCATGAAATCGACTTAGAAAATTGGTAATTTCATCTCGAATTTTGATCATTTGAAGTGGAAACTATATATCTGTTATTTATTTCGCTCGATGCTACTCCACGTTTGCAGCTTAAAATTCACTCACAGCTTTTCGCAGATATTAATTTTTGTGCACTAGATGGTGAAAGAGCAGTTAGCAGTACATCAATTTTATTCTGAAGAAGTTCTAAATCACAGTTTTAGATCTAACCCTTTATAACCCTAAGGTAAGTCGCTCTCCAAATACATATATACAAACTATTAAAATATATTGTAGTAGGAGAAGTTACCTAGTTTTATTTTTATTTAGAAGAACTACAAGCATCGGAACAGTAACTATTTTTACGTATTTGTTTGGTTCGTGTATAGCGCTTATTACAGATTTGATGCTAATGTTTCCGGCCAAAGTTAGCACTTAGATGGCGTTCTTTAATAATATTATTGGTCAAAACAGTCTGATTTTCCTCACCTTTTCATCTACTAAAGGCGGGGATTTCGCGAATTTGATTTTGCCATAGACTTTGTTGTAGTGGTGCAGTTCAATTGAAATAAGTCATAAACAGCATGCAGATGTTATTTTAACCACCAGTTTTTTCACCATACCGATCAGGCGATTTTTCGGAAAATAGCCGAATAATAAGATACGACATGAATTTGCGGGGTATCCTAGTATCCATTTATATGCTTTTCAATGTCTCTGTTCTTCTAGCACCGACTGAAGGTTAGGTCGTGAAAAATTAGGTCTATGAAATGGGTCAACTAAAATGGATAGTTCAATGATGAATATGCGTCGTCACTAATAATTTCGCTCTGGTAAGGGCACGCTTTAATTCTGGATCACCTTATACTATTATTGAGAGGCACACCGAAAAGTCAATGTTTTTTTCGGACCTGGGGTCATAACACTGTTTGCAATCAAGAAGTAGAATCACTAAAACGCTTAAAACCAAATCGACGAACTCTGTTATTTAGATTCTTTAGCATCAAATTAGAAAAAAATGTGAGTACACAATCGATGTCAAAAACAATTAAAGTTGAAAAGTGTGCAAAATCGTGCGCGATGCTTCCTGTATCTACAAATTGATCGACGCTCTCGATATTCCGCTCAATAATGCAGATAAGAGGAGTGCATTTACCCGGCAGACTGAGAACCCCGATGAGAGGGCGGATGTCATCAGCATAACTGGATCAGATTCAGGGTCCATTGATCCCTTCCACGTACTTCGGATAAAGCAAGAACATCGCCGATAACAAGAAGAAATAATATTGACGAAAAGATGCAACCCTGACGGATCCCGCAAAATGATATGGAGATCTGAACTCCGCACGCTATTTGTTGTAGCTCCCTCCCTCTCCCTCTCCTCCTTAATGTGTTGCAGGATAATTTTATATATTATCTTTGCGACAGTAGGGAGCACACTCCAATTGTCGCACTGAAGCCCGATTCCTTTTTACGGAGTAACGATTATCATCCACTCTCTGGGAAAGATAGCATCTCTAGAAACACTGTACAAAGTAGAAGCGTTGAATAGCTCTTCTGGGAGGCTATCAAGCACTCCCTCCATTGATGTACGAAACGATTTCTCTTCTGCTT
This sequence comes from Hermetia illucens, assembly GCF_905115235.1. Classification (NCBI taxonomy): domain Eukaryota; kingdom Metazoa; phylum Arthropoda; class Insecta; order Diptera; family Stratiomyidae; genus Hermetia; species Hermetia illucens. Next base: position 81,532,460 of record NC_051852.1, on the reverse strand, counting down.
GGAGAAGCAGGGTTACGATGTTACGATGACTAGCCATTTTTAAAATAAAAATATTATTATTTTGTAATGATTTATTTTACTTAACTCAGAGCGTTATATACCCCTCCCCCCCCCAAATTAGACTACTTCGCATAACAACTAATATTGAATTAACTAATTTGTCTGACACTTGTAATACCCCCTTAATGACTTAACCTACTTACCTGGAATCAACTTGATGAACAATTACCAATATCGGTGTTCAACAATCTAGGGTTACTTACTTTAAATATTTCTATAATAGATTTTCGGCGGCGTCTAGTTTGTGACTTTATGTATTTTTTGTATGATGTCCACGTTGTCCCATGAAATATTATGGCCGCTGTCTACTATATGTTTTACGACTGCAGACTTAACGTGCCTTAGTGGGTTTTCAGTCGCTAGTTCCGCTTCTTTAGTATGTTGCTCGAATCGTGTTTTTACCAAACGCTTAGTCTGCCCTATATATATCCTGGTGCATTCCGGGCAAGTCATTTTATAGAGCCCGCCCTCTTCCTCCTTGGATTTTGGGTCCTTCACACTCCTAACTCGTGTTTTAAGTTGTGCATGTCTACTTGTTAGGACAGCCACTATTTTAAATCCTATAAGCGCATTACTTATCCTAGGGCAAAACGAGGTATATGTAATGCTCGATTTCACTGTTGTCTTATCATTGGTAGTTGGCAATGACTCCGCCTAGCAGCTCTTTCCACTCATACCAGCACAAATTCGCGGTCTTCCGTAGCATGGTACATAGAATGGTAAACATCCCTCTAATCAGATCAAGATATATCAAAGAACTGTTTTATATAAAAGACATCGCGAGAAAAAACGGTTATAGCATCGACATTATAGATGAATTTGAGGATGGACAATTTGGATGGACAATTCCGTAGCCTACATAACGACGAAATATGAGCGATGCCATAACCGTGCGGTTGTGGATAAAATGCGGCTGAATAGGTTACGGTGGATGGGTCACTTAATCCGTATGGATGATGATGATCCAGCCCGAATAGTCTATGGTAGCAAAAGGAGACGAAGCAGACCCTGCCAGAGATGGAGCGATGGCGTAGGTCAGGACACCAGACAGCTTTTAACGATATCGAATTGGTGGACCTGAACTGGTGTTCAAGTTGTGGGACAGCGGCTCGATACCTGATGATTGGTAACAAGGCTTTACCTGCCCTATACATAAAAAGGTAGGATGTCACCCAGCGCATTCCTGAGTACCACCTGTAAGATATTCTCCTCTATCTTACTAGGGCGGATAAAGCCAAGCACAGAAAATAATCAGCCCATATCGAAGAGGCTGCACTGCAGGATATCAGCAACAGCAGATCAGATTTTCTATCTGTGGGAATATCCTTTAAATCCGGCTCTGATAGCATAGCTAGGATAAAACTGTACACGATCATGAGAGAATTCGGTACCACGCTGAAGCTGATAAGACTGCGTAGAATAACGCTGGCCAATGTGCGAGGCCAGATAAAAGCAGCAGGATTACTCGCAAAATCATTCGACACCAACAATGGTCTAAACAAGGAGATTACCTGTCATTCGCCCTCTTTAACCTGGCCCTGGAGAAAGTGATTCGCGATGTAGAGGTTAACACAGGAGGCACCATCCTCTTTAAGTCCACCCAACTACTGGCCTATGCTGACAATATCGACATCATGGGAAAAACGCCCGGATATGTACAAAATGCCTTCATCCAGATCGAGCAGGCGGCACGAGATTTTGGGCTGCACATCAATGAAGGCAAGAATAAATATATGGTGGCAACGTCAGCATCAAAAACCAACCAACCAACAACATTAAACCGCACTGGTCAAACGGGAAGAATTAAGATTGGAGAGTACAACTTTGAGACCGTTGAAAATTTCCCCTATCTATGATGAAATCCGCGCACTGTTGTTGGCTGCCAAATGAGCTTATTTCAGCTTACAAAAACTTTCGTATTTTATGTAAAATATTAGTTGTAAATACAAATTGTAAAATATTATAAAATGTTTTGGTTAAAGTAATTGTAAATACAAGTGGTAAAATAAAATGTATTACTGAAATTTCACTAAAGGATCAAAGCTCTTACTATACAAGACAATCATCTTTCCAGTCCGTGTGTATTGCTCGGAGACCCCAGATCTTAGCAAAAAAAAATGCTGAACTCTTCGCCACGTTCGAGAGAAGAATCCTAGGCAAAATTGTTTACCCGCTACATAAGGATGGACGAATTCGTAACCTATATAACGACGAAATCTATGAACGATTCCAAGACCGCCTGATTGTGGATAAATTCCGGCACACCCACACAAGGTGGGGCTAGAGCGGATACTGTTTTTTGCGCCATTGATGATGAAGATAGTGCACAGTTTAAATGGTCAACGCAATGGAAAGCTGAGACTGGGGGATGCAAGTGGAGAAAGGACAATGTTTATATTACCGATCTTATTGGGCAAAGCAACTTGGGAACAGAACGCAGGAATGTTCGGGGGGCCTGAGAATATGATATATGCGTATAAAGTAAAGACCTTTGAAGATGTATGCAATTTTTCGAGTTACACTTCGCTAGATAACAGGGTTACCTCCACTATAGGGTAGCTATTTTGCACTTTTTATTCGCGGGAATTACCATACAAAATGATTCGCCAGCTGTAACTGCGCTTGCGAGTATCTGACGAAATATTTCTTGTTAGCAGAAACTACAGCGATTTGAAGATAACCTTGAATCCAATTTGAAATATTTAGCACTATCTTTTCACCATGTACACATACCATTTCCGCGCCCCAAATTCAGTTACCCATCGGATCTGCTTCCATTTGCAAATCGTTGGAATATCTCATACAAAAAAGACACGAAAAACCTCTTCATTTCCGAGTCGTCCTAGTTTAAATGGCATGTGAGAATTATTATGGAACAATGCTACATTTGTTTATCAGCGATTGAGCTTATTCCACATACGTATGCCACCCTTGAACGGAGCGGAGCGCAATTGTACATTCCTATCTGTAGTTTATCGTATTATAGATGCGAGCACAGGCTCCTAGAAGGAAATGAAGGCGCCTCAACTAACGACCATTGGAGACATTTAGTTGGATTTGTAGCTGATTTGGGATGTAGATTGGAGGCGATACGAATAAGCGCCCGCTAGAGCCACCAGACGCTGTTCCCTGCTTCCGATGGCGATGAAAAACATTGCGGAGAATGTGGCATAATGGAATCGGGATAACAGGATCGTTCTTATGTTTATCATTTGCATATATAAAAGTTCAAAACGAGAAGCTTTTAGTGAGTGTAATAATTTGCCATGATATCCGCCAGTTTTACAAAGGCAGGGTAAAGAAGGAGGCCTACAATTTTCACGAATAATTCACCCACATTGAAGTTAGCGCAACTTAGTAAAGATAATTACGTTAACCTCACTAGTGTCATACTCTATATTGTACTTTGTGCTAACTTGCCAGAATTGCTGCTTGGAATTAGTTGCTATTGTTTTGACGACCCCCGAGGTCAGCCTGTCTCTGCTCCCTTAAATATCTATCTTACTTATTTTACTGAGAATTGTATATTATTATCCGAAAATTTCCCGTTTTAGATTCCATTATATGGAGTAGCACAGCGTATTTTCCCTGGTTTTGCAATGTATAATAATCGTTGACGCGGCAATCCAATCATGGATCATGGCCTTGAAGTGTATTAGAGCATTTCATTTTTTCTTTTTTGGGAGTAAGGTAGGTGAATGCGTTTACGCACAGAGTGTTGGACTCCCGCCACAGCACGCTGGCGGACTACCAACTAAACACCTCCCTGTCATCAGAGAACTAGCCTGGAACCGTTTGACACATTACTTCGGGCTAGTCCTCCTGCTCTCCCGGCTTTGGGAGCCTTCAAGTCAGGGAATTCCTTTCACCAACGGGAGGGGATGGGAGGAAGAGAGTTGTTAGTTCAGGGAACCCCTTACCGTTCGATCCCTCTGCCGGTCGAGTTCAATCTTCTTTGTAGTAAGAAGAGCCCGAACATAATGCGCAATACGATTCCAGCTGCCAGCGCTCTTCAGCATCTCTCTGACAATGTTGTCTGGAGAGAGCTCCCCTGTGTCTGAATAAAGCTGCTGGCGGAGGCCGTCCCACCTCTCGCAAGAGAAAAGGTGTGTTCAGCGTCATCCGCTACTCTATTGCAGAACACACAATCAAGAGATCGCGCCTTCCCAATCCTGTGCAGGTAAGACTGAAAACCTCCATGCCCACTTAGAAGTTGGGTAAGGAAGTAATCAATCTCACCTTGCTTTCCGTTCAACCATGGGTCTAATTTGTCGATGAGCCGTGCAGTCCACTTGCCCCTTGGCTCATTTTGCCAAGAAAGTTGCCACTCGTTAAGGGTGCGTTGACGTTCTTCACGGGCAACCACTTCTCTTAAGTTTTCGCCCTTACGGCGATAGATAGCTTTGCGCTCCTTGGCAAGGAGGGCACTCTCGCAGGCGTTTACGATGCACCTCCTTATCAAGGGCATCAGTCCATACCTCCGCACCATAGAGAAGGACGGACTGCGTTGCTTCCATGAGGAGACGACTCCTAGTTGATATAGGGCCGCCGACATTCGCCATTAGCCGACTCAAGGCCGCGACTCCTGCTGCAGCCCTGTCCGCGGCTGCTTTGATTTGCTCGAAGAAGCTCATCTTCGAGTCGAGCATTAAACCAAGGTATTTAATCGCTGGTTTTGACTGTATAGTCAACTCGCCGATCGATATGGGACGCAAGGTCGGGATTCCTTTTCTGGTCAGGATGACTACTTCGGTTTTCTCCAGCGCAAGATTGAAACCGTGAGCAGTCATCCATGCGCTTACCCGTCGCATCAATATGCCAAGTCTGCTTTGCGCCTGTTCAACAGTGCGTCCGGCAACAAGTGCCGCATCGTCGTCTGACCAGGCGCGACTCTTCGAGCATATCGAGTCTCAGCAGATTATCGTAGGAAGCGTTCCAGAGGTCCGGCCCTAGGATGGATCCCTGCGCTACTCCCGACGTGATTTCCATCATCCTCTGGCCCTCTAGCGTCTCATAGAACAGGGAGCGGTCTTCCAGATAATCCCTCAATATCCGCAAGAGATAGCTTGGCACGTGAAAGGAGTTCTCTAGTGTGCCTAGCATATCTGTCCATCTTACGGAATCGGCGGCTGTGTGCCCCGGCTCGATTAAACGCATCTACGACCTCCATAACAGCATCCACTGTAGATTTCCCTGTTCTGAACCCGAACTGCCTTGCGGATAAGTCCCCGGCGTTGAACGCTTCGAGCAACAATTCTGGCCGTTGGCGGAACACCAGTTTGTAAACTTCCGCCGGGATGCCATCAGGGCCTGGCGCCTTCCTGTTTTTCATAGTGAGAACCGCTTCTTCGAGTTCTCCCATCGTGAAAAGGGGGCAAGCCACGACGCTTTCCGCGCTATTCACATCAACCCGTACAGAGTGTCTGGGGAACAATGCCCGCACAATGCGGTCCATCTGGTCGGTGCTTAATATGCAGGGCTTCCGCAGAGCCCCGATCTTCCGGGTGACAAGCTTATAGCCAAGTCCCCACCGGTCATCATTCACCTCATTAACAAGATTTTGCCAGCCGCGAGCTTTGCTTTTATTTATAACGCTGCGGAGTCTCCTTTTTGCTGATCTATATTGTGTCTTTATGGCACATGCCTCCTCGTTGGCGTACAAACGTTGTGCCAAACGGCGGAGCTTATGACACTCCTTCCGTAGGTCGGCAATTTCCGCCGTCCACCAGTACATAGAAGGCTTGTCGCGCCTGGGGCCTCTCCGTGGCATGGAAGCCTCACACGCCGTCGTTATCAGATTCATCACTGAATTTACGACGGTGTCAGCTGCGATACCACCACCCCCCGGAGTGCCCACCAGCGCGGCCCTACCTGCTCCAAGAGCTTCGACGAACCTTCCGATGTTCACCCTCGCAACATTCCACACGCAGGGGGAACGTCGTGTTGGTGCTCGCCGGCAAGTAGCGTCAAACACTTCGAACGCAATGTACTGATGATCACTTGCCGAGAAGTCTTCTAGGACTCGCCACCCGTCCACCGATGATGCCAGAGATTTCGACGCAAAAGTGATGTCAGGAATGCTTCTTTCACAACCTGGGCGCCGAAACGTTGGCCTGGATCCGGTGTTTAAAATTACGAGCCCGGTTCTCGCCGCCATTTCCAGAATCCGTTTCCCTCTGGACTCTTATTGAGGCATGCCCCATTCAGGAGCCCTGGCATTAAAATCATCGCCAACCAGGATTCATCCCTCCGTGCTCGAAACGGCGTCCTCCAGAGCATCAAGCCGGCACCGAAAGTCCGGAATCGACTCATTCGACATCAGGTAAACGCTAAAAAACGTTATCCCTAAACACCAGATCCAGACAAATCCGTCCCCCGGCCTTCGGCAAGAACACGAAGTCAAACGTCGTCCCGAACCCAGATGGCAGCGGTGCCCGATAAGTCGAGATACCATGAGGACGGGTCCTTGTTTCGGTATTGCTCGCTAATCAGCACTAGATCAGCATTTACTTCCGCAGCGAACTGTGCTAGCAATTGGTGAGCGGTTGCACTCCGGTGCATGTCAATTTGCAAAATGCGGATCATGGCGTTCGCACCCTAGCCCTCTCCAATTCCGCCCTGAAGATCGGACACCGTCCCGAGCCCGCAGTGTGTGCGACGCTTTCGCCAGACGCGCCACGATCCCTGCAGAGAACACAACTCTCGCTTTCCTTGCAAGTCTTCGCTTGATGACCCGCTTGGCCGCATCTCCGGCTGTCCTCCTGTCCGGACCCTTGCAAGCTGCTGACGTGTGTCCATAGTCCAGACACCTGTAGCACTTGGTGGGGACTATCCGCATTCGTACCCTGCATACTACCCATCCGATTTTGATTCTCTCGCTCCGGGTTTCATCCTGTAGCGGATTTCACTAAGGACTTCCGCAAATGTGTTGCCTTCCGTCGGCTTAATAAAGCAATTCATTAAAGACCATAACGATACACAACAGGATTACAGTACCCTTTAAGAGGCACTGTGGTCATCATGGCGCTCGCCCGTCATTGTTACCCTGATTTGATTCAGGTACTCATTCACAGCTGAGTCAACTGGTATCTGCCGTCAAGCCACGATACAAATCCAGCTGCTACCAGTGAGATTTGAACCGCGACCTTCGGTGTGAGAGCCTAGTGGTCTAACCTCTGAGCTATCCGGACCCGCTGTGTATATCCAAATAAATTTTTGTGCATGCATCACATGGAACTGAACTTGGTCACAACGATTTTTTGTGCTACTTCAGTAATATTGGCGTTCTGCCACCATAATTATAAATTCCCATCAAAATGAAATAATTTTTATACAGTGCATTACTTTACTCGCCACAAATCCTTTAATCAATAGAGTTTTCCAGTGCTGATTCTTTCCGAGTATCTAAAAGAATTTTCAAAATTTCATGAAAACTAGGTTCACTAGATTTTTTGTCTCTAATTGTGCCGAGAGCCCCTAACATGTTCACCTTCTCCAACTTAAGCATCAGTTTCATTGTCACAAGTACAACATTCTGGGCATAAGTGAAGTTAAGAGGTTAGATTTTGTCTTCTATTTATAGTTAAGTCTAAAATTGATAGACCAGTAGCTTACTCCAAACTAAAATTTTATTTTATAGTGTATATATAGCTGTGCTGATGAAGTGGGTAAGTTGCTCCCGAAATATACATATATATATACTATAAAATAAAATTTTAGTTTGGAGTAAGCTACTGGTCTGTCAATAAATGAAGTTAGATAATGAGGCTGTAAAGCTAGTGCGCAGACACAAACGGAGACTTCTGATCCAGGGGAGAAGAGGGCTTGATATGGGAAATTGTCAGTCTAAGAGTCACTTTCTAAAGGCGATATTACAACAGTTACGACTGGTCTGAATGCTGAATGATTTGGGAGTTGTCTTTTGTATTCGACTGACACGAGGCTGAAGAGCTTGGACCCCCATATAATCCAGCTGTCGTTGGACGGAAGACAACTGTGCTGTGAAGGAAGAAGGAAGAATGAACCGCATGGAGATATTCATGCCCATTAGGCCATTAAGAAGGGCCTTTTTTCGGCCTCGAACTCTCGACTCATGAAAGCGGGTCGATGAATGGAAGAGTGAAGTCTCTATTGATCACTGCTAATGGTGATGAACGTAAACTACTCGAACTCTGAGACCGTGTGAAATCCCGAAAAACTAAGTTTAGAGTTCGCCTTTACTGGTCCGCACCCTATTTCGCATCATGATAAACTTGCAGGTAACGCAAATCTTTTCATGGTGCTGGAAAGCGCTTTAACGGTCGACCCCACATTTACGATTATAAACGACTGAAGAATTGGGAGAAGTACGCCACCAGAGTACTCAACCGCATCATATCTTGCTAAGTTCCGCCTCTCGAGGTGAAAATGGCTAGTCACCGTAACACGCGGATGTGGACCGCTTCTCCAAATAGAAGAGAAAACATTCCGGCCATCAATCCATTCAAACAGAGTAGATGACCGCAGAGCTATTCATTGCTGATCGTGCAGTCTAATCCAAACTGTCATTTTTTTGTACGGAAACATTAAGACCCCACGTGTCTTGAGTGCCACAATGAGAGAGATATTCGCATACTTCTGCCATGGGGAAGATAATAGCTAAAATAATTATGAAATCCATCAAGGAACACATTGACAGTTTGATCAGTGGAGAATTTTAGAACAGTGTGTGCTTCACCTCCTCTTCGTCGATTTCGAGAAAGCTTTCAACAGCGTCAACAGGGAGAAAATTTGGAGGGTTTTACCTAGTAGACCTAGACTAACAAAAATGAAAATATGAGAGCCGCAAGGTAAAATTTCTGAGGAAGATCAAAATCCTCGATTACACTGATGATATCTGTCTGTTTTCTTAGCCAGTCAAGGAACTTGATCAAATGGCTGCGTATCTGAAGCAAGAACCAAGTGGAGTCAAACTGAAAATATACACCAACAAAACCAGCGTTCTCATTTCCTATCTGATCTGGGGTCGCTCAATTTGCGTTGGTAGCATTGTTTTTGTTGACGATGCCATCGAGCTTGATGTTAGCCGACGCATCAGGGAGATTAGAAAAAGATCTAGACCAGCCTGAGCTGTTTTGTCGAAAAAAATGTAAATACTTAACACTGCTCTACTTGTATTGTTATATAGGCGTAGTATACGGAAAATGACCACGACTACTCAAAGGCCCCAAGCTTCCAAATCAAGCCTTCACTTTCCAGATGCATTCCCGTTAATTATTTCGATTTAAATATCGCGTCTTCCAATGAGAAAATCTTAGAATAGACACCTCGCTTTATTTTCACCAATGACGGAAATCACTTCTTTGGTGCAATCTAATAAAACTCTCAAAGGACGGTTTTGAAAAAAAACCTATGTATGTGTTGGAAATTATCAGCATTAGAAATTTTAATCAAATTCAAACAGACTGAAAAGTCCGCGGCATGTTGTATGACATCACAACTCGAACCATGAAATTGCAGTAGCCCGGTAACTGGCAGTTACTCGTAAAAATATAAAACTGTCAAAATTAACTACCTGCGTGAAATACCATGGAGGGAGGTGAAATGTTGTTTCGTGCTTTGCTGCGCAAAAAACTCCACAAACCCCCGCAGTAAGCTCTTTTTGCTGTTCCGGAAGGAGATTTTCAAAAAAAGTGGATCGCCATCTTCCGGCGGAATCCAATTTCTTTGGAGTCCGGTTGAAATTGTGAGGATCATTTCATTATGCGTTAACATTTTTTAAACTTTAACAATCTTAATTAATACTACATGATTACGTTAGAATTGTGTCACTATCATTCAAATTCAAATCAAGTCACAAGAAAAGAGATACCGCAGAATATTCAACCCGGTTCAAGATTCGAATCCCGCTCAGTACAAATCCTTTTTTGCATCCTGTGAATCTTTCAAAAAAGTACGTTTTATCGTTGTCCAGGTAAAGATGTCAGAATTTACTATATAACTTGGCACCATTATTGCGAAACGTAAAGTAAATTGACGGATTGTCCATTTCCCACTTTCTTGTTATAAACTGACTGATTACCTGAAAAGTAACGAGTTACAAACACCAAACCGGATGCTTTCATGTAGACAAGATTCAAATTGCTCGCTCGTTGACGTCACATAAAGTGTCACCCAATCACCGCGTTCTCTTTTCCGCCTTGTAAGAATTCAATTTATTATTATCAAATATAATTAACGAATGAGCGTTCTGAATTGTTTTTTTCAACGGATATGGTAATTGAGCAGGTCAAATTATTTCGGCGTCTATGTGTCTGCAATTTGCGTCCACTGACTCCTCCCAACGTTTCCTTGGCTTCCCTTTTGGTCAACCACCATAGGCTCTGTCTTTCAGCCCGCGTTTCGGAATCCTTTTCTCATGCATTTGTCCGATGTGGCAATTTCCGGATTTTTACTATTGTCGATGCGGTGATAATTCATGATTGTTGATTCGCCAGGTATCTCCTTCCTTTACGGCTCCGAAAATATTTCGTAGAACTCTTCTCTCGAAGACATGGATCTGCTTTTCCTTAATTTTACGTTAATATCCACGTCTCGCATCTATACAGCAGCACGAGACAATTGATATCTTGTAGATACACAGTTTATTGCGTCTGTGTACTTTTTTCGATCTCCTTATGGGGAGGACTGCATGAAATGCTTTTGACTAGTATTAATCTGCTTTTGGGTTCTTGTTTTTTCTTTTTGTCTTTCGAGAGTAGGTATCATAGGTAGACGAATTGGTTCACCTGTTTAAAATTATGATCTCTCATTGCAATGTTTTGCATACTAGCAGTCGCCTTTCGAGTCTGGGTCATGTCCGTTTTTGAATCATTTCCCTGAGCGCGACTTTGATCGCTGCTCACTCGAACGGCATAAACACTTCCTTTGCACGAAGCATCGATGGAGGTAGAAAATCTACCTCGTCTCCTTACGTCACAAGTTGCGCCGATTTTACCAGTAACGTACCTCTGGTATCAACTGAGGCCACATTTTTGGCGACATATTCGAACAACTAGTTTCAGAGACTGGAGACTAGACCATCCCCTTGCTTAAGTCCTGGTCCTATAGGAAAGCTTTGCGCCAGTTCATTTTGGATTTTTACATAGCGCTCGTTGTTAATCATTGTAGCTTTCACTAACGGACTAGTTTCGATAGGACTTTTAGCTGAATAATTATTCTCTACAAAGCATTACAATTTACACAATCGTACGCCTGACAGAAGTCAACGTATAGAGAGTGCACATCGATGTCATGTTCCCAGCACTTTCCAAGCACCTGCTTAATTGCGAATATCTGGTCCGTTGTCGTTTGTCCGTATCTAAAGCCACCTTGGTATTCCACGATGATGTTGTCTGAATACCTTCTCAATCGTTATTTGATCATATTCGTCAACATCTTGTAGCACGTTCACAGCAATGAGACCCCCCTGTAGTTTTCAGGACACAAACAATCACCCTTTTTAAGGTTTTGTGTGAAACAAAACCTTATTAGAATCGAGACGGTGTCTGTCTGTCCGTCTGTCTGTCTGTCTGTCACACCCGATTTATTCGGAAACGACTACACCGATTGTCACGAAAGTTGGTGAGAGTATGTAATCTGGTGATCCCTTTACATGCAGTAAGTGGCGCCATCTTGTGTTAAGTTTAAGGGGCGGCTCCCCATACATGTGAATGGAGGGTGCAAATTTTTTTTTCACAGAATGTAGCTATGTAGGGTATCAAATGAAAGGTCTCAATTGGTACTTTTCGAATCTGGTTTAATATTTGATATTAGATGAAACATAGGGGAGTGAGGGTTGAAAATATGACCCACAAAAAGTGTAACAGGTCTCGTTCTCCGAATCTATCCAACCGAAAAATCTGAAAAAAATCACAATGGTGCATCTCTAAAAAATCTAGGCCTCAAAATATATCCGGTTCCGATATCTGTACAAATAAAGTTAATAGTAGTATATTTCCACATTTTAGAAATTCACCCGGCAACCCCCTTTATATTCATCCTAGAAGTACAAAATTTGGCATGCGTATAATGAAGAACATGCACAGTTTGGTCAAGTTTGAAGAAAATCCAACCATTACTAACAAAGTTATAGGGGGTGAAACTTTACAATTTTTTGTGAATTTCGTGCACTCTACAACCTGCATGACGTCACCATCACATATCAATTCGTCAATACAACAAGGAAATGAGTTCTTATGAATTGGGTCCCAGAGAATTATTTTGTTTTAGTTTTTTAGTTATTTGTCAGCCAGACATGTGTGTATGTAGGTATATAATATATGCGTGCTAATGAACTTTACGGGTAGTGCCTAATTCAAATAGATATAAGAAGTAAATCGGAAATATGGGTACGATCAATTTATATACGTGCATATATGTGTACAGTATTCGGTAATAGGCAGTTTGTTTGTTTAGGGTGAGTGTGATATCTATGGCTGTAATATGTACGTATGTCTCGTAGTTTGGAAAAATATGAAGGATTATGTTGAATTTGTAGCTATATACGGACGGAAAAATGTGCGTTGAAGTTTCTCACATAAGATGAACACAAAACCTTTATACCCGAAGCGCGAGCTTCCGGTATTCCGACTTGTTGTATACTAGACAAATTACGGTTGTCCAGATACTGCTGATTAGTTTGTCGATTCGACTAGTTAGCTCCGTTCCTCCTTCTTTTAAGAGCTTGACTGGGATGCCATCGATTCATTCGGAATGACAAAGGGGTGAAAATGTGTCGACATCGGGTTCAAGAGGTCTTGAAAATATTGAACCCGTCTTGCTTTTATTTGAGTCGCGTGGCTGTTGATATTGCCATTCTGATGTCTACAGAGGGTGATTCGTGGTTTAAAACCTATCTTCATCTGTTTCACTGTGCCAAATGCTACTCGCACGTTGTTCTTCTCCAAGCTTTCGCCAAGTGTTAAGATTTTGTTGCTATTGAACTTTCGTTGTTCGCCTTAGTTCGTGATACTTGTCTTCTCCGGCTCGGGTTGGTTTATCGATTAATAGCCGAGAAGTTTCGTTTCTCTTGTTAATCGCTTCCTCAGTTCTACATGACCAAAGGTACTTTTAGCTGCACTCTGGATACCATCCCTACTTTTTCGCCACATTTCGTCACTGCTCCCCTGGGGACCCATTGCTTTGATTATGGACATATAAGTTACTTTGGCCGTGTCCTTTTTCAACTTTTCGACATTGATTTTAGAAGCTCCTGGGGTTAATTTTTGGCTATTTGAAAACGGTCTTTCTCTCTAACCAGAAAATAGTCCGAGTCATATTTTTCACCTCGTAGTATCTTCCTGTCCAATATGTTTGAGGCAGCTCCTTTTTCGGAAGGGGACGTTATCGATTTGATTGAATGTCTGGTGATATTCACGACAGTTTATGTATGTTCTCATGGGGAAAGCAAGTAATCTTACGACTAAATTTTTGCTGCTGGTGAAGTGGTCTTTGGTCATTATCGTCGTTACCAATTATGTCACTGAAGTCTCTCAATTATACTTTCATGTCATTGAAGGACAACCGGTCAACAATTCTATCCAGTCGTCTTTAATGCATCATCTGTGTGCCTCGCTGTTGCATGGTAGTTTATATACCATACAGTGAAAAGCTTCTTCTTGAAGCGGATTAAGCAGATTCGTTCATTAATCGGTTTGAAATTACTTACCAGCTGCCTAAATGGATTGTTTATGACAAAGGCGGCACCGAATTCCTTGCTCTTTGTCGCTGGTAAATGTTGTGTAAACTCCGTAATTAGTTACTCCACTCTCAACCCATTTCTTTTCTTAGAGTACGAGGATATTAATGTTGTGACGGGATACTTCCTGGAGAAGTTCCCGCAGTGTACCAGTTCGAAAAAGGGATTCCACATTCCAAGACCCAAAAGAGTAGTCCATTTTACGTTCTCGAAGTCGTTTCCGTTTGATCTGTCCAGTCCGAAGCTGTATCCTGGGTTTATGGACACGTTGATATTTTTAGAGAAAGCGTTGTCAGCGCACTCCCTACAAAGGGGGCCGGTCTGAATAGGGTTTTCCTTGTTGTTTTGATTGCAAAACGCCCAATAGTCACCGCATGGAGCTGTTGGTGTTAAAATGCAGGAGACGTTTCACAGCCGTGTGCCAGATCACAGTGTTGCCCAGCGATCCTTATAATCATTTGACATTGTGAACTGCTGTGAATGATGCAAATTATATTCCATTGGTTCGTTTTTAAGCATGAAATTAACCTAATCCGCTGCAGTAAGTCCTTGTGGAATTTAACAGTTGAGCATTTCCGCTTCAAAGTTTTTGATAGATTTACTAGTGTATTTTGGCCTGTGAAAACTTCGGGCAATTTAGCATGGGGGTCGGGTACCGGTAGATGTGTTAATTAGAGGGTGGAGATGCAGTATATAGGTCACATCATACCGTCGACTTATTGGGTTTTCTTATTTTTTAATTGCCACTTACTCCTCCTTTATGTTCAGCCTAAGTGCAATTATTGAGTATTCTGATTAATTAATACTATAAAGGCTAATCAATATATAGGGCCAATCAAAATATGGCTGCTGTAACAGCGTTGCAGGAGATGCATTGAGCAGGGACCGGCTTCCTGGAGAAGAGTCACTACACGCTGTATTAGAGTGACCATCCAGTAAACCCTGTGCTCGGAGTGGGTTTCTAAGTCAGCCAAAAAATGAAAAATTTAGAAATATACGAATTCTACGAGGCAGTAAAACGAACCCTCGAAGCCTGTCCCAAATATGATATCAAAATCATACTTAACTGCCAAGTAGGGACGGAACCCGTATTCAGGAGATATTTTGGCTCCCATAGCGTACATCAAGATACGAATGATAACGGACTGCGGATTATTCAGTTAGCAGTGTCACCCCAATTGGTTGTTGGAGACACCTGGTTTGCGCGGAAAGCGGTCCACAAACAAACGTGGGCCTCTCAAGACGGAACCACTTTCAACCAAATTGACTACGCGTTGATCCAACGCCGCCACCTCTCAGCCTTGATGAATGGTGGGGGACAATATAGACCCGGATCACTGTCTCGTTGGCATAGTACTCCGAGCTTGAATAACAACTCTGCCCAGAATTCCTGAACACTGAAGCCATTTACAACGCAGCCCTCCGCAACGCCTATAAGGGGAACATGGATGCCGCAATAACCGCAGCTAACGGATGTCCTGGGGATGAAGCATCAACAAACGATCTTTATAACCACCTGAAGAGCGTTATCATTGATACGGCCATAAACATACTTGGCCCCAGCCGCAAGAAAAGTCGGAAAGGCTGTTTCAACGATAAATGTAAGCTAGCAACGGAACGCAGAGACTTATCAGGAACTCCGTCGAGCGGAGAAGCGACTTCAATGACGGAAAAGAGAAGTCTGGGAGAACTAAAAGATCTGTGAACTCGAAAAGCGCAGGTTCCACACTAAGCGCGGAAGTTTCGAGAGAAGAATCCTTTCAAGAATTTTTGGCTCGCTACATGAGGATGGACGATTCAGTAGCCTACACAACTACGAAATCTATGAGCTATAGCATGACCGTCAGGTTGTGGATGAAATCCGGCTCAATGGTTTCCAGTGGGCGGGTCGCTTAATCCGGATTTAAGAGGATGGTGCAGCCCGGAAAGTCTATAAGGGCAATACCTGTGGTAGAAAAAGAAGACGACCCTGCCTGAGATGAAAAAGGCAGCCAGATTTAAGGCATATCGAATTGGTGAACATCGGCGCAAAACTGGGATGTCTGGAGTTCCAAATTAAGGCAGCCCTAGACCGGTTACCGGTTGTTGCGCCATTGATGATGATGATAAAAGCCAATTAACTCGGTTGAAGGGATCGGAAAACTGCTGATGCTATGCGTATAACCTGATCCATCATTTTTTTTTGTAAATGAATATTGCGGATTTGTTAGATTTACTTCAGTAGTCAATTCCAAAGTTTGATTTAATCAGGTTTAACTATACATATTTTTCTCGAAACTACCACCACAGCTTAAAATCTATACAAAGAAATTCTTAGAAATTTCCGTGACTTTTCAGAACCTATCTGTGTATAAAACACCAAAATCTACAAAACAAGTCAGAGACGCTTCGGGTATTAAGGTTTGGTGTTCATCTTGTGTAAGAAATTTCTTATGCACGCTTACCCATTTATACGTAGCTAAAAATTCAATATATTCTTTGATATACTCAACAACGTCCTTCATATGAGTTCACTTTATATGAGCACGACGCCACACGTCTTGTATTGCGATAAATTCATGGGAAACATAACTTTGCTAATAATTGTATTTCTTTTCCTGACTTTTCCAAAAGTGTATTACACAATTATTACATATGATGGTAGCAAATTCTAAGATGATCCTAACAAAGGTTTTTGGCTGAATTTCTAAAATATGTGTAACGAACTTAAAGAAATAGGAGGCTCTCATCATTCTAAGTGGTTGAAAATGACCTAGAGGGAAGAGCTATTCCCGAAACCTAAAAAAGTTGGCGAAATTGACCGTGAATGTCCACCCGCAAAGATTGAAGCTCCATCAAAGTGCTCGGTCAACACGTTGTTGCACGCCTCTGTGCTAGCCAGGCTCGGGAATGTGGGGAGAGTCTTTTGAGCGCTTTAATCCCTCACGTGTCATTATTACAACATTAACGTGTCTTTTCCGATGCGTGGGTCCACACCGGATTTCAAAAAGACAATAAACGAAGGAATTCGCGACGTCCTAACAAATAAAAACCAGACCGCGAGCTAAAATTGAAAAATAAAAAAAAAACGGCTCGACCGCGCGCGTGGCACCGTAAGTC
Source organism: Hermetia illucens (assembly GCF_905115235.1). NCBI lineage: Eukaryota > Metazoa > Arthropoda > Insecta > Diptera > Stratiomyidae > Hermetia > Hermetia illucens. The sequence goes on along the minus strand of NC_051852.1, from coordinate 81,515,584 downwards.
TTCGGACCCGAGTGCCGCGATCAAGAGGAAAGATCCACCACGGATCTCAATCCCGATCACCGTTTCTTCTGCCGCAGATCGTGATTGAGGCGCGGCCCCTGAGGGTCCCTCCCTTCCTTGACATCCTCTAGCCATCATTTCAGAGGATGTCCCTAATAAAGGTTTTGCGGGATCAAGGAAGAAAAGAAAGGGAGGAAGTCCTCTAATCAATCAAAATTATTTAAAAAACAAGTCGGGAAGCCGGAAGCTTGACGCTTCAGGTATAAAAGGTTTTGTGTTTCCCTATATGAGGAGCATAACGTAGTTCTTCATTGGCTTATAGCATTGACCCGAGATATTTAAATCCCTCAGTTCTGGGCAGGTTACCGCCATTGCCAGAACTCAGCGATTTAAATATCTGGAGGGGCAGATTACTGCCATTGAAAGAACTGAGCGATTTAAATATCTCGAGCCATTGCTATCAGCCAATGGAGAACTGCCTAATGAAATTGTTTCAAGCATTAACGCCACCTGGATTAAGTGGCATTCCCCAACTGGTGTTCTTTGTGATCGACGTATCAGCGCACGTCCCAAATCTAAAATTTACTGTAATGTCGTCCGTCTGCCGCTCTCTATAGTTTGAGTGTTGACTATAAAGAACAATGAACGGCGTCTTGCAGTAATGGGGGCGAAGATGTTGCATTGCACTGGTGGCGTGACACGTTTTGATCACGTCTCAAATGAGAATATCCGCGATCGATATGGGTTTGCACCGATCGTGGAAAAACTGCAAGAGAGGAGTTTTCGATGGTGCGGTCACGTAATTCACGCTAACGAGAATTCAACAACCAGTATTGGTCAGAACATCGAAGTCAATGGTAAGCAACCAAAGGCTGAAGAAAAAGAAGAAGATGCGAGGAGCTATGAGCCTGACAGTTCCGTGTCACATAGTTAAAAATTCAATCGGCCTCTATTTTTTAGAAAGTAATTTAAATAAATCATTTCATGGAAAGCACTGTATTGAAATAGTCAACCTCATACGCTTCACACTCTGAGTTTAATGTTATTAGCAAATGCCAAGAATTTAACCAACATCAAATATAAACAAGTCGGGAAACCGGAAGCTTAACGCTTCAGGTATAAAGGGTTTTGTGTTTCCCTATGTGAGGAGCATAACGTAGTTCTCCATTGGCTTATAGCATTGACCCGAGATATTTAAATCCCTCAGTTCTGGGTAGGTTACCGCCATTGCCAGAACTAAGCGATTTAAATATCTCGAGGGGCAAATTACTGCCATTGAAAGAACTGAGCGATTTAAATATCTCGAGTCAACGCTACCAGCCAATGGAGAATTGCGTAATGAAATGTTTCAAGCATTAACGCCACCTGGATGAAGTGGCATTCCGCAACTGGTGTTTTTTGTGATCGACGTATCAGCGCACGTCCCAAATCTAAAATTTACTGCAATGTCGTCCGTCTGCCGCTCTCTATAGTTTGAGTGTTGACTATAAAGGACAATGAACGGCGTCTTGCAGTAATGGGGACGAAGATGTTGCATTGCACTGGTGGCGTGACACGTTTTGATCACGTCTCAAATGAAAATATCCGCGATCGATATGGGTTTGCACCGATCGTAGAAAAACTGCAAAAGAGGCGTTTTCGATGGTGTGGTCACATAATTCCCAGTAACGAGAATTCAACAACCAGTATTGGTCAGAACATCGAAGTCAATGGTAAGGAACCAAAAAGCCAGCCAAAACAATGGTCGCATGATACACTGGATGGGGATTTGAAGGTCTCGCGATTACATCCTGATCAGGCATTTGTTAAAATAAAATGACGAAACCGATCACGATGAGCCGACCCCGCTTGTGAACTCAAGGCTGAAGAAAAAGAAGAAGATGTGAGGAGCGACGAGCCTGACAGTTCCGTGTCACATAGTTAAAAATTCTATTGGCGTCTATTTTTTAGAAAGTAATTTAAATAAATCATTTGATGGAAAGCCCTATATTGAAATAGTCAACCTCATACGCTTCACACTCTGAATTTAATATTATTAGCAAATGCCAACAATTTAACCAACATCAAATATAAACAAGTCGGAATACCGGAAGCTAGCACTTCGGGTATAAAGGTTTTGTGTTCATCTTATGTGAGAAACTTCAACGCACATTTTTCTGTCCGTATATAGCTACAAATCCAACATAATCCTTCATATTTTTCAAAACTACGAGACATACGTACATATTACAGCCATAGATATCACACTCACCCTAAACAAACAAACTGCCTATTACCGAATACTGTACACATATATGCACGTATATAAATTGACCGTACCCATATTTCCGATTTACTTCTTATATCTATTTGAATTAGGCACTACCCGCAAAGTTCATTAGCACGCATATATTATATACCTACATATATACATGTCTGGCTGACAAATAACTAAAAAACTAAAACAAAATAATCCTTTTCGACCCAATTCATAAGAACTCATTTCGTTGTGGTATTGACGAATTGATATGTGATGATGACGTCATGCAGGTTGTAGAGTGCACGAAATTCACAAAAAATTGTAAAGTTTCACCCCCTATAACTTTGTTAGTAATGGTTGGATTTTCTTCAAACTTGACCAAACTGTGCATTATGTTCTTCATTATACGCATGCGAAATTTTGTACTTGTGGGATGAACATAAGGGGGGGTGCCGGGTAAATTTCTGTCAAAAAAAAATTTGCACCCTCCATTCACATGTATGGGGAGCCCCCCCTTAAACTTAACACAAGATGGCGCCACTTACTGCATGTAAAGGGATCACCAGATTACATACTCTCACCAATTTTCGCGACAATCGGTCTAGTAGTTTCCGAATAAATCGGGTGTGACAGACAGACAGACAGACAGACAGACAGACAGACGGACAGACGGACAGACAGACACCGTCTCGATTCTAATAAGGTTTTGTTTCACACAAAACCTTAAAAAGGGCTAGGGAGAATTAGATTCTTCTTGAATGGAATTTTAATATTTCACTCGAATTTCAATTATTCTCGTTAATTATGACGTCAGCGTCTTATTTGTATGGCTTAGAATGCTGTTAATTAGCACGAAATTGATAAGTTTGAACTGCTATAACTTTCCCATTAATAGTTGGATTTTCATGAAACTTGGTATGTGTATGCACGAGGCTGTCACACTGTACACTTAGGATGAACTTAAGGGGAGTTTTTTAGTCAATTTCTAAAAATTGATAATATACTACTAGTAAATTTTTTGAGCAGATACCGGAATGGGACATCTCTCGAAGATTAGATTTCACATAAATGTTTTACACAAAATCTTAAAAAGGGCTACAGATAAGTAGATTCTTCATCAATGCGACTTTAATATAATATTTCACGCGAATGTCAATTATTCCGGGTAATTATGACGTCAGCATCTGATTTGCATGGCTTTGGAAGCGGTAAATTCGCGCGAAATTGCTAAGTTTGAACTGCTATAACTTTGGCGTTAATTGCCAGATTTCTACGATTTCTACGTATATACAAAATATTGTCCTCTATGCTGGTACAACATCGTCGAAGGATGAATTTAAGGGGGGTTTGTCAGCGAATATCTAAAATTCAGTAATATACTATTAGTAAGTTTATTTGAGCAGATATCGGAATGGGATATATTTTCAGGCCTAGATTTCATCTAGGCGCACTACCCCGATTTTTTTCGGATTTTTAGGTTGGGTAGTTTCCGAAAATGAGTCCTGTCTCACTTCAAGTGCGTACATTTTGACTCCTTACTCATGCACTTTGCAAGTTATGCCAAAACTAAGGTCAGTTTCGGAAAGTACAAATCGAGACCTTCCATTTGACACCCTACACAACTATATCCGGTGAAAAAAAATTTTTGAATCCCCCATTTGCATGTATGGGGAGCCCCCCTTTAAACTCGACCTAAATTTATGCCACTCACTGTATGCGTGGGATTTCATAGTTCCCATCTGTCCACCAAATTTCGTTTGGATCGGTTTAACCGTTTTGGAGAAAAATGCGTGTGACAGACAGATAGACAGACAGACAGACAGACATTGAATCGATTTTAATAAGGTTTTATTTTACACAAAACCTTAAAAAAGGGCTATGGAGAATTAGATTCTTCTTGAATGGAATTTTAATATTTCACCCGAATTTCAATTATTCTCGTTAATTATGACGTCAGGATCTTATTTGTATGGCTTAGAATGCTGTTAATTAGCACCAAATTGATAAGTTTGAACTGCTATAACTTTCCCATTAATAGTTGGATTTTCATGGAACTTGGCATGTGTATGCACGAGGCTGTCCTCTATGTCGGTGCAATTTAGTACACTTAGGATGGACTTAAGGGGAGTTTTTTAGTCAATTTCTAAAAGTTGATAATATACTATTAGTAAATTTTTTGAGCAGATACCGGAATGGGACCTCTCTCGAAGATTAGATTTCACATAAGTGTTTTACACAAAATCTTAAAAAGGGCTGCAGATAAGTAGATTCTTCATAAATGCGACTTTAATATTCCACGCGAATGTCAATTATTCCGGGTAATTATGATGTCAGCATCTGATTTGCATGGCTTTGGAAGCAGTAAATTCGCGCGAAAGTGCTAAGTTTGAACTGCTATAACTTTGGGGTTAATAGCCAGATTTCGAGCAAGGACAATATCCATAATTGAAACATTGGAAAGATGACGAGGATAGTTCTTTCCTTTGGATTTTAGAACTCCAGTGGCAATTGATACACACGAGTTCACAATATGTGTAATAACCAGGAATGAAGTCTTCTTCTCCACCTGTCATTCCAGCTGTTCTTTCTCGCCACAATTCCAAAAAACTTTTTCTTCTCGTCCTCCGTCACTCCGGCTGTTCTTTCTCTCCGCAATTCCAAAAAAACTTTTGCTTTTCGTCCTCCATCCGTCCAGCTGCACTTTCTCGCTACAATTCCCCAAAATAACTTTTGCTTCTCGTCCTCCGTCCGTCCAGCTGTTCTTTTTCGCCACAATTCCCAAAAAACTTCCTCTTCTCCACCCGCCAGTTCAGCTGTTATTTCTGAGAACCGCTCCCCATGCCGCTACTTTCGCCTTGAACTCTGTTGAGTTCATGTTGCAGCAACAAGCGCGTGCGCCTACAGATGATGCAAATCATTCCCCTCTGTCACGGTTAATTCTAACAAATGCATTTAATAATGTGCAATCTGCGGCGACCATTTGAGTGATTGCACATTAATTCAGAAAGAGACGAATGAGATTCTGCTCCCGTCGCGAAGCCGCGGTCACTACATATGGCAATATGCCATTATTAATTTTATTTGAATTTGTATCGAGATGGTATGTATTCCAAATTTGTTTTTTCAGATTCTTCTGTTCGATAGATTCTGAAAGGCAGACCTGCTACACTTTTCGTATCATACATTTTGGGTTCTCACTCCCCTATTTTTCACCCAATATCAAAAATAAGGTCACTTTTGAAAGTAGTAATCGAACCCTTTCGTTTGATACATGATCATATTCTGTAAAAAAGCTCAGCACAAAAGAGCACCACTTACTGTATGTAAAGAGAATTTCAGACTTAGCCCTTTCCGAAAAAATCGGAGGTGACACACAACTAGACATTGAATCCATTCTAATAAGGTTTGGTTTTACACAAAACCTTGAAAAGAGCTCACCTAATGGGGGTAAAAGGCTAAAGAATTGGGGAGAAATTGTTTCTTCCTATCTAGGGCTTGAATATTTCACTCGAATGTCAATTATTCTCCTTAATTGTGACGTCAGTATCTTACTTGCATGGCTTAAGATGCATTAAATTCGCGCGAAAGTGTTAATTTTGAACTGCTATAACTTTGGCACTAATGGCCAGATACTCAGGAAACTTAGCAATATTATGGGCGATACTGTCGTCTATGCTGCTGCAGTACTCCTTGGTCATTTTCAAAGAGTTGGTAATGTACTGTTAGTAGTTGGTAATATACTATTAGTTATTTGAACACATATCGGAATGAGACTATTTTGAGGGCTGGATTTAATATAATTTTTTTTAAATTTTTCGTTTGGGTAGTTTCCGAAAATGAGTCCTGTTCAAATTTAAGTGCGCACATTTTGACTACTTACTCGCGCATTTTCCAATTTTCATCAAAACTAAAATCTGCTTTTGAAAGTGCTGATCGTGGTCCTTCGCCTGATACCCCACATGGGGATATTAGTTGAAAAAAAATATACGCCGCTTTTGCATGTATGGGAAGCCGTCCTTTCAAGTCCACCTAAGTTTATGTCACTCACTGTGTTCGGGGCATTTCGCAGCTCCCATATGTGCACGAAAATTCATGTGATTCAGTGTAGCCGTTTTAGAGAAAAGTGCGTGTGACAGGCAACAAATAGACAGACAGGCAGTGAATTGATTTTAATAAGGCTTTGTTTTACAGAAAAGCATAAAAATAATGAAACTAACTAGGATGGTTTTTCACTCGTGGAAAAAAATTTGGTAAAGTTTTTGTTTCTCCAAACTACGAATTTATTGAAGTATCGCGTAAAAATCATATCTGAGAGCGAAGACTACCATACTGAAGCTCGTTACTTCCTACGTAAACACAAAACCCAAGTGCACAAAAAGCTTCATTTACACATCATATAGCTCTCTACAAAATAAATTTTTAAACGGTATGTTGGCTGTGATGGTCTAATAATTATAAGAGGTGGCTCCAAATATGTTAGATTTACTCCAATGATCTCGCCTCAAAAGTTATACTTTGTCAAAATTATTGCAAATTTTAGTACATGGTGTCGTGTCTGAAAAGTGCCAATAAATGATAAATTATACAATTCAAAATACTTTATTTCACAGTATTTCATAACATTTCTTTGGCTTGCAAAAACAGTTTAATACTATGAAAAAATGTGAAAAATGCTAACATTAGTAATTGATACAATTTTGGAGACAAAGGGTGGTAGCTGGGTAGTTTCATTTAATAATAAATTATATAATTAATTGTAAGTGAATGTTTTGTTTCATACAAAGAAATAATTAAACCGTTTTCTACAGTAAAAATATATATTTTCTCTATTAATGTCGTCAATATTAGAAACCGCGTTTTCAAGTGCGAAAGTATTCTAAAGCAAGATAATTACCGCCTCAGAGTAAAAAGGCAATCTTTATTTACCTCATTCCAATTCAATAAATAATTTAACATACGATTTTCATTTTTTTCCAAGAGAAGGTGGTTTTGGGTTTACTCGGAAACAGATAAATCTATTATTGTCACAAAAGTTGGTGAAAGCATCTGGTCTGTATGTCCCTTGGCATCACATATGGAAATGAGAGGTGCAAAATTTATTTTATACAAAACCTTAAAAGTAGAGAAAAATGGCATCCGTTGTCGGTTTCGGTCACGCTGCTCCTCAGGGAGGAGGCGTCTGGTCGCCTCCGCCCTGTGATCGAAACCTACCAACCGCGAACATTTTTTACGTACGAATATATGTACATCAAAGTTAGTATCAGCAGTATTCCACTTTTGTACTTATATATGTACATATGTATGGTTTGGCGCATGGAAATACATATTTAGATGGGTGCTATCAATTTAGACAGGAATGTGAGTACACATGCCCATACTACAGTGCGCGCAATTTCTATATACGCACCCCATATATTGCTCGTTGTGACTGTATAGAAGCCTTGAGAAATATAAAGTTTATATGATAGTAAATGTATCTTTATTTAAGTTTAGAATAACAAAAAAAATTTAAAAAATGCATCTACATTTTTTTTTAATCAACAAAAATTACATACACGCCTCCAAAGTTTTGACTCATTCGAGGAGCTTCATTTTTTTTAGATCGTGCCAAAATGTCCTATATTCAGCTCGGCCGTAAAGGTTGAAGTTCTTCTCATCTGAAAAAATTACTGCCTTCCACTCTCCTCCCCATTTCATCCACGATCTAGCAAATTTGAGACGAGCCTTATTATGTGTCGGTGTTAAGTAAGGTGTTTTAGCAAGCTTTTTATATTTAATGCTTAGCAGTATGGAAAATCGGTTGCACTCGTCTCTTTTAAATAGGAAGAAGTAATTTCGACATGATCTGGAACGAACCAAAGTCTATTTCTAGTAGTTTCCTCCTTAATTAGGCCGATTTCCCTTTTCCCGATTTTTTTATTTCCACACGGATGCTTTTTTGTACCGTATTTTCCCTTTAATCTAAAGAAATTTCGCAAAACTCCGTCGGATCTACCAGTTTCCCTCAACATCGCTCTCATTATGCAGCCCGAATCTTCCATTCCGGCAAGTTGGCCTTTTTCTTCTTCGGTTAACACTTTTCCACGAGGCATCGCTATAATCTAAGCTAAAAAAACTAAAGTTGAGCACTGTTTTACGTAGGACACTACAAAATTTCACGCCACACCTTTTAATTACAAAAAAACTTTTGAAAAGTAATTTTATAGACGTTTTAACTAGCTGCGTTTATAGAAATTGAGCACTTGCAAATGATTGCTTTCCACCAGAAACAAAATATCATACAACATTTTTCAGCTGATCTAAATGTCGGTGTCATACCGAATTCTCAGGAAACCAAGGAACTTATATTCCCTTCAATTGCTTCACACAATCTTGGCATTTTATGCATTTTCTAAGAAAAAGAGAAAAAATGTGACTGCGTATATAGAAATTGCGCTCACTGTATATGTATGTAATGATCAGTCTGCGGTAAAAGACAATGTTTGTTTGCTGAAGATGAGCATGATATTTATGTCTGCAATATGTACATATATTTGAAAGCTTGGAGATATATTAAGAAATATTTTGAATTTTAGTTGTAAGGTGGATAGAAAGGTTCTCACATATGTTACGCATCAAGTTCCATAACCTAATGTTGTTACCTTTAACGGCACATAGTGGGATCCATTTCAACACAACCTTCCCACAATCCCATCTACTGTTTGTCTTGTAATTCTTAATAATCACACCTGTTTATTGCATGGGAAAGTAAACATTCGCAAAATCAAGACCCTATCTGCAGATTCTCAATTAACCACGATATTGATGAACCAGTAAACAATTCGAAACAATAAAAGAGCTAAGCACTTAGAAGTCAAGTTAGTTCTAAGATCAGATTTGTAACACTCGCTTTGGAATTTAATAAATTACTTTTTTAAGTTTCGGAAGTATCCGTTTTTAAGGTTTTGTGTAAAACAAAACCTTATTAAAATCGATTCAATATCTGTCTGTCTGTCTGTCACGCGCATTTTTCTCCAAAACGGCTAAACTGATCTGAAAGAAATTTGGTGGACAGATGGGAGCTATGAAATCCCACGCATAAAGTGAGTGGCATAAAGTTAGGTGGAGCTTAAAGGGGGCAAAGGGAGGATTCAAAAATTTTTTCACCGGATATAGTTGTGTAGGGTATCAAATGTCTTGGTTTGTACTTTCCGAAACTGACCTTAGTTTTGGCATAAATTGCGAAGTGCGTGAGTAAGGAGTCAAAATGTACGCACTTTAAGTGAGACAGGAGTCATTTTCGGAAACTACCCAACCTAAAAATCCGACACAAATCAGGGTAGTGCGCCTAGATGAAATCTAGGCCTCAAAATATGTCCCATTCCGATATCTGTTCAAATAAACTAATAGTGTATTACTACTTCTTAGAAATTTACTGAAAAACCCCCCTTAAATTCATCCTAGGACTTCCAAGTTTTGTACCATAGAGGACAATATTTCGTATATACGTGCTAAATTTCGTGGAAATCTGGCTATTAGTGCCAAAGTTATAGCAGTTCAAACTTAGCAATTTCGCGCGAATTTAATGACGTCATAATTACACGGAATAATTGACATTCGCCTGATATATTAAAGTGGCATTTATGAAGAATCTATTTATCTGCAGCCCTTTTTAACGTTTTGTGTAAAACACGTATGTGAAATCGAATCATCGAGAGATGTCCCATTCCGGTATCTATCTCAAATAAATTTTTGCTAATAGTATATTATCAACTTTTAGAAATTGACTAAAAAACTCCAATTAGGTTTATTCTAGGTGCACTAAATTTTTCGCCGGCATAGAGGACAGTCTCGTGCATATACATGCCAAGTTCTATAAAAATTGAACTATTAATGTCAAAGTTATAGAAGTTCAAACTTATCAATTTGGTGCTAATTAACAGCATCCTAAGCCATACAAATAAGATGCTGACGTCATAATTAACGAGAATAATTGAAATTCGGGTGAAATATTAAAATTCCATTCCAGAAGAATCTACTTCTCCCTAGCCCTTTTTAAGGTTTTGTGTAAACACAAAACCTTATTAAAATCGGTTTACTGTCTGTCTGTCTGTCTGTCTGTCTTTTTTTTTTTTTTTGAGGAGGTGGAAATCTTCAAAAGACACTGGTCTGGACACACCAGCGTGTGGGATTTTTACCCACTAAAACCACCCCCGACTCCCTCCCTGCCCCGCGGAACCGCCATAAAGTATTACATCACGGGGCGGAGTCAGCTCACTCTAGCTTAATCCCCTTTCTTCTATACGCGGCGCACGTGACCGCGTTTTTCTCCTTTCCTCTGCCTTTCGCAATTTATCTTGAATTGATGCGATCATGGAGTTGACCGCATCCCAATTCTCTTGATGTGCTAGCATTTTCGGCACCAGATTTTCTGGTACCAGCACCTCTCCTAGAGTCTCCTCTAGGTTCCTCCTTTCTTCCACAAATCTCGGACAGTGGAAGAATACATGCTCAGGGTCCTCTGGGACTCCATCGCAATTTGGACAATCGGGTGAGGTCTCCAATTTAAACCTGTGAAGGTATTGGAGATATCCTCCATGTCCCGTGAGAAACTGGGTGAGATTATAATTAACCTCACCGTGTCGTCTCTCCAACCACTCCTTGATGGCAGGAATGAGCTTGTGAGTCCACCGACCCTTTCCCGAGCGTTCCCACCGCTCTTGCCATCTATTTATGGATCTCTCCCTCTCAGCCTTCTTCGTCTGCAATAAGGGAGAGGTTGGTTTCGCATGGTATATATTCGCCATCTCATCTGCCAAGATGTCAATGGGCATCATTCCAGAGATGACGAATGCTGCATCATCTGAGACAGTCCTGAAGGCAAAGCATACCCTCAGAGCTGTCCTCCTGTAGACTGCATTCAGTTTGCTAGTGTTAACTGACATCCGCAACGCCCCGTTCCAAACTGGGGTCGCATAGAGCATGATTGCGGTCACCACCCTGGCTATAAGCAACCTAGAGGTATGCCGTGGCCCTCCCACGTTCGGCATCATCCTGGCCAGGGCCATACTGGCAGTGGATGATTTATCACAAACATACTGTACGTGTTGCTTATAGCTGAGCTTCCTGTCTATCACCACTCCCAAGTATTTGATGGCCGGCTTGGAAGTGATGATATGATTCCCGACTCTAACACAGGCGTAATTTCTCTTCCGGCGCTTCGTGATGAGGACCGCTTCCGTTTTTTCCTCCGCAAGCGTCAGACCAGAGCTCTCCAACCAGCATTTGACAGCACTGATTGCCTCGCTTGAGTATAACTCAGCATCTTCGAGATGCTTTGCGACAACAACCAGTGCAATGTCGTCAGCGTAACCCACCACTGTGGCTTCCTCCGGAAGGGGAAGATTAAGAACATCGTTGTACATGATGTTCCACAGTAGTGGGCCCAATACGGAGCCCTGCGGGACACCCGCGGAAACGACGTACTCCTGCGGTCCGTCATCAGTGTCGTACCAGAGCCTCCTTTCAGTTAAATAACTATCGACAATTGCGGCGAGGTAGGCGGGAATACCAACCTTCGCTAGGGATTTCCGGATTAGATTCCAATTGGCCGAATTGAATGCATTTTTCACGTCCAGGGTTACTACCACGCAATATTTGCTGGTACCACCCTTTCCGTGGATTGCATCTTCGGCCAAGCCAGTAACCAATTTGATGGCATCAATGGTTGATCTGGCTTTACGGAATCCATACTGCCGATCTGAAAGGCCGCCTTGGCTCTCAACTACTGGGAGTAATCTATTATAGATTACCCGCTCTAGCATTTTCCCCACCGTGTCCAAAAGACATATGGGTCGGTATGAGGATGGTTCACCTGGTGGTTTACCAGGCTTAGGCAGAAGCACCAACTTCTGCCGCTTCCATACCGCTGGAAATATTCCCTCGAACATGCACGCTTCGAACAACTCAGCGAACATGTCCGGCCTGGATTTCACGGCAAGCTTAAGGGCCTTATTCGGTACTCCGTCCAGACCCGGTGCTTTATTGTCTCCTATTCTGCCGCAGATTTCCAGGAGCTCGTCTCTGGTGACTGGCGGGATTGCTGTCACATTCAGAGGTGGTTGGAATGTGTCCGTGTTCCCCTCTTGCTGGGGGAATAACCCCTGGATGATTTTCAACAAGAGGGCGGGGCACGTGATCTGCGGAGACGAACGGCCTCTAAATCGTCCCATCACGATTCCATAAGCTCTCCCCCACGGATTTACGTCCGCTTCTGAGCAGAGCTCCCTAAAGCATTTCCTCTTGCTTCGCTGGATGGCGAGCTTGAGGGTTTGCGGGCTGCCTTGTAGGCGCACTCTTTCTGCCCTTGATCGACTCTACCTACCGCCCTCTGAGCCGCTCTTCTCGCTCGGTGGCAGGCTGATCGAAGGCCGGTCAGTTCATCATTCCACCAGTAGTTTAGTCTTCTACGGGGGAATGCGCACCTCCTAGGCATGGACGCGTCACATGCTTTGGCGATGCATTGAGCCAGATGGACAGCTCTTTCCGTAGAGGCGCCTGCTATATCAGGTTGATCCAACCACACCTCTAAGAAGCTCTGCTCATCCAAAGATTTTGCAGACCAGCCTGAAATCTTTTTCGATTTCGGGCATGATAGCTCTTTGCCCTGAGGTTCGACACATGTCTCAAAGAAAACTGCCTGGTGATCGCTGTGGGTGTAGCGTTCGCTGACGCACCAGGACATACCACGCGCCAGCGAAGGGCTGACAAAGGTCAGGTCTACAACCGAGCCTGATCTCCCTTTCTGGAAGGTTTTTACAGCACCTTCGTTAGCCAAAACTATGTCCACCTGCGCAAAAGCTTCTGATAAACTGCGCCCCCTAGTATTTGATTCCCTACTACCCCACTCTAGGGCCCAAGCATTGAAATCACCAGCAATCACCTTTGGACTTCGTCCCTTCGCGTCGAGAACAAGATTATCAAGCATTTGCTCGAATTCAGACAGTGTCAAACTTGGCGGGGCGTAGCAGCTGTATACATATACACCACTTATTTTCGCCCACACGAAGCCACTGCCTGCCTGACTTGCAGTACATTGTATGGCCTGTCGACCGCAAGCCCATATCGCCGCTCCACCAGTCGAATCTTTGACCCATATGCCACCATGACCGTGTCTATACGGTTCGCTTATGATGGCGATTTCCATCTCAGATTCGAACGTGGCCTGCTCAAGTAAATCCTGAGCGACCCTGCAATGATTCAGGTTTATTTGAATAAACCTCATTTTCTCATTGCAGTGAGCGCCTTCCTAAATTCTGGACATTTACCACTCCCGGCAATATGCCGGTTATCCTGTCCCTCTTTTACTTCGCACAATAGGCACTTGGGGTCCCTATTGCACTCTCTGGCAATATGGCCTTTCTCCCCACACCTTCTGCATCGATCGGATCGATCAATGCTGCTGGTGCATGCCTTCGCGAAGTGTCCAAACATGAGGCATTTAAAGCACGTTTTCAGTGAAATTTGTTCCCTTAAACGGCAGACAACCCATCCAATCCGAACCCTTCCGGCAGCCAATAACATCTGCGCTGCCTCCGCTGGTACTCGTATTGTGGCTGTTTGAGTACCACCATAGGCTTTTCGTAAGCCCACAATAGACTCCTCGGTGAGTTCATTCAACTTGAATTGCTCCTTCAGAGCGATACAAATTTCTTCTTTCCATGTTATTTCATCGAGATCCTTACATTGAAGGTAGATCTCATGTTTTTGGGCACGCACTGCGGCATTCTCCCCAAGTGAGTTTTTCACTTGTGTGCGAAAGTCATCAGTTTTCCCCACGCTGGATCTTTTCAGCTCGAACATGAGATCCCCTTTCTGGGTTCTTCGGATTCGGTTTACATTTCCGCTCAGATCTTTTAGGTCGGGATCCGCTTTGACCTTTTTGAGTATCTCCGCGTAGGACAGATTGCCCTTACTGGAGATAACAATTACATCTGGACGAGTTCGCACTTTTGCCTTTCGTTCCGCTTTTTTATTGGTAACTTTAGTCCATCCATCGTTTTCGCTGGTCTTAGGCTTCGCAACGCTGGTCGAGTTTCCTAGATTCGCTGTAGGGTTTCCTCCTTCTGACCTGTTGGTGTTGGTTTTCAGGATGTCCTGTCCGCCTTTTTTTCTCGCCTGCTGATTACTTAAAGGATCCCCCTCTTTTTCACGTACTCGCTTATTTCGCTGGGATTCGATGGTAGAACGGTTAGGCGTCACTTGGGTCGCTTGTGATACTGTTGGCACAGCGGGGTTCGGCGTGTTCTTATTATTCTTCTCCTCCATCTGTGATCTATTATAGAGGACTCTAATAGCCCTCACCATATTCTTTATGGCTTGGTGCATGTTGTGCTTGTCCTTGATAAACTCGGACAACTCAACTATTTTTGCCCCAAGCTGGGTGAAGGGTAATTCCTCCGGATCGGGACTCTGCTCCCTATAAGTCCCGGCAGGGTTACTCCTTTTACATGGTCCTTCACTTTTGGCCTGTACTTTATCCTTCATCGTCTTTGGCATTGGTGGAGATCTCAAAGTTGATGAGCTTCTTTTGAATGGATCTCTTCCTTGTTCTTGGAGCACCTCCTGCTGTCGAGCATCTTGAACATGTGCGGTGGGTGTTGTCACGGTTTTTGTTGTCCAAAAAGCTGCTTTTAGTTCATCTTTGTTTGGTCTTGTTATTGGTGTTCTCGGTAAAGTCGTACTTCGCTTGAATACCTCCTTCTCCAGATCCAAATCACTTGTAGCATTATATGCCAAGGTGGCCAAGTTGTCCACCACCGAGGCACTGCGGTCGAGGGATATCGACGACCGGGAGCCCGCTTGCTCACTCCCAAAAGCCGCCGGTACTGGGGTTCCGAGCCCCTGCACCGTAAGTTTCCTCCTTCTCTCGTCTTCCATGGTGGTTTTATGTTCTGGGTATCCTTCCCATAGCCATTTTGGTCCGCGCACCAGAGATGAGCAAACACTAGCCCATGCACAGTCAAAAAAGAAAAGTGCATGAACACATATTTACACATCAATAGGTATGCCCCTATCCGCCAGCTGGGGTCGCGCCTGATGGGAGATCTGGCCACTCCTCACAGGTCTGTCTGTCTGTCTTTTTTTTTTTTTTTTTTTTGTTGAGGAGGTGGAAATCTTCAAAAAGACACTGGTCTGGACACACCAGCGTGTGGGATTTTTACCCACTAAAACCACCCCCGACTCCCTCCCTGCCCCGCGGAACCACCATAAGGTATTACATCACGGGGCGGAGTCAGCTCACTCTAGCTTTGTCACCTTTCTTCTATACGCGGCGCACGTGACCGCGTTTTTCTCCTCTCCTCTGCTTTTCGCAGTTTATTTTGGATAGATG
Organism: Hermetia illucens; assembly: GCF_905115235.1. Lineage (NCBI taxonomy): Eukaryota > Metazoa > Arthropoda > Insecta > Diptera > Stratiomyidae > Hermetia > Hermetia illucens. The sequence goes on along the minus strand of NC_051852.1, from coordinate 81,499,973 downwards.
CGATCATGGAGTTTACCGCATCCCAATTCTCTTGATGTGCTAGCATTTTCGGCACCAGATTTTCTGGTACCAGCACCTCCCCTAGAGTCTCCTCTAGATTCCTCCTTTCTTCCACAAATCTCGGACAGTGGAAGAATACATGCTCTGGGTCCTCTGGGACTCCATTGCAATTTGGACAATCGGGTGAGGTCTCCAATTTAAACCTGTGAAGGTATTGGAGATATCCTCCGTGCCCCGTGAGAAACTGGGTGAGATTATAATTAATCTCACCGTGTCGTCTCTCCAACCACTCCTTGATGGCAGGAATGAGCCTGTGCGTCCACCGGCCCTTTCCCGAGCGTTCCCACCGCTCTTGCCATCTATTTATGGATCTCTCCCTTTCAGTCTTCCTCGTCCGCGATGAGGAAGAGGTTGGCTTTGCATTGTATATGTTCGCCATCTCATCTGCCAAGATGTCAATCGGCATCATTCCAGAGATGACGAATGCTGCATCATCTGAGACAGTCCTGAAGGCAGAGCATACCCTCAGGGCTGTCCTCCTGTAGACTGAACTCAGTTTGGTAGCGTTCCCTGACATCCACAACGCCTCCCTCCAAACTGGGGTCGCATAGAGCATGATCGAGGTCACCACCCTGGCTATAAGCAACCTAGAGGTATGCCGTGGCCCTCCAATGTTCGGCATCATCCTTGCCAGGGCCATACTTGCAGTGGATGATTTGTCGCAAACATACCGCACATGTTGCTTATAGCTAAGCTTCCTGTCTATCACCACTCCCAAGTATTTGATGGTCGGCTTGGAAGTGACGATATGATTCCCGATTCTAATACAGGCGTAATCTCTCTTCCGGCGCTTAGTGATGAGGACCGCTTCCGTTTTTTTCCTCCGCAAGTGTCAGACCAGAGCTCTTTAGCCAACTTTTAACAGCACCGATTGCCTCACTTGAGTATAACTCAGCATCTTCAAGATGCTTTGCGACAACAACCAGCGCTATGTCGTCAGCGTAACCCACCACTGTGGCTTCCCCCGGAAGGGGAAGATTAAATACATCGTTGTACATGATGTTCCACAGTAGTGGGCCCAATACGGAGCCCTGCGGGACACCCGCGGAAACAACGTACTCCTGCGGTCCGTCATCGGTGTCATACCAGAGCCTCCTTTCAGTTAAATAACTATCGACGATAGCAGCGAGATAGGCGGGAATACCAACCTTCGCTAAAGATTTCCGTATTAGATTCCAATTGGCCGAATTGAATGCATTTTTCACATCCAGGGTTACTACCACGCAATATTTGCTGGTACTACCCTTTCCGTGAATTGCATCTTTGGCCAAGCCAGTAACCAATTTGATGGCATCAATGGTTGATCTGGCTTTACGGAACCCATACTGCCGATCCGAAAGGCCGCTTTGGCTCTCAACAACCGGGAGTAATCTATTGTAGATTACCCGCTCTAGCATTTTCCCCACCGTGTCCAGGAGACATATGGGTCGATATGACGACGGTTCACCTGGAGGTTTACCTGGTTTAGGCAGAAGTACCAACTTCTGCCGCTTCCATGCCATTGGAAATATCCCCTCGGACATGCACGCTTCGAACAACTCAGCGAACATGTCCGGTCTGGATTTCACGGCAAGCTTAAGGGCCTTATTCGGTACTCCGTCCAGGCCCGGCGCTTTGTTGTCTCCTATTCTACCGCAGATATCCAACAGCTCGTCTCTGGTGACTGGCGGAATTGCCGCCACATTCAGAGGTGGTTGGAATGTGTCGGTGCTCTCCTCCTGCTGGGGGAATAACCCCTGGATGATTTTTAGCAAGAGGGTGGGGCACGTGATCTGCGGAGATGAACGGCCTCTGAATCGTCCCATCACGATTCTGTAGGCATTCCCCCACGGGTTTATGTTCGCTTCTGAGCAGAGCTCCTTAAAGCACTCCCTCTTGCTTCGCTGGATGGCGAGCTTGAGGTTTTTGCGGGCTGCCTTATAGGCGCGCTCCTTTTGTCCCTGTTCGACTCTACCTACCGCCCTCTGAGCCACTCTTCTGGCTCGGTGGCAGGCTGATCGAAGGCCGGTCAGTTCATCATTCCACCAGTAGTTTGGTCTTCTACTGGGGAATGAACACCTTCTAGGCATGGACGCGTCACACGCTTTGGCAATGCATTGAGCCAGATGGACGGCTCTTTCCGTAGAGGTGCCTGCTTTATCAGGCTGATCTAACCACACCTCTATGAAGGTCTCCTCATCCAAAGATTTTGCAGACCAGCCTGAAATCTTTCTCGGTTTCGGGCATGATAGCTCTTTGGTCTGTGGCTCGACACATGTCTCAAAGAAGATTGCCTGGTGATCGCTGTGGGTGTAGCGTTCACTGACGCACCAGGACATACCACGCGCCAGCGAAGGGCTGACAAAGGTCAGGTCTACAACCGAGCCTGACCCCCCTTTCTGGAAGGTGTTTATAGCACCTTCGTTGGCCAGAACCATGTCCATCTGCGCAAAAGCTTCTAATAAACTGCGCCCCCTAGCATTTGATTCCCTACTACCCCACTCTAGGGCCCAAGCATTGAAATCACCAGCAATCACCTTTGGACTACGTCCCCTCGCGTCGAGAACAAGATTATCAAGCATTTGCTCGAATTCAGACAGTGTCAAACTTGGCGGGGCGTAGCAGCTGTATACATATACACCACTTATTTTCGCCCACACGAAGCCACTGCCTGCTTGACTTGCAGTACATTGTATGGCCTGTCGACCGCAAGCCCATATCGCCGCTCCCCCAGTCGAATCTTTGACCCATATGCCACCGTGACGGTGTCTATACGGTTCGCTTATAATGGCGATTTCCATCTCAGATTCGAACGTGGCCTGCTCAAGTAAATCCTGAGCGACCCTGCAATGATTGAGGTTTATTTGGATAAACTTCATTTTCTCATTGCAGTGAGCGCCTTCCTAAATTCCGGACATTTACCACTTCCGGCAATATGCCGGTTATCTTGTCCCTCTTTTACTTCGCACAATAGGCATTTGGGGTCCCTATTGCACTCTCTGGCAATATGACCTTTCTCCCCACACCTTCTGCATCGATCGGATCGATCAATGCTGCTGGTGCATGCCTTCGCGAAGTGCCCAAACATAAGGCATTTAAAGCACCTCTTCAGTGAAATTTGTTCCCTTAAACGGCAAACAACCCATCCAATCCGAACCCTTCCGGCAGCCAACAACATCTGTGCTGCCTCCGCTGGTACTCGTATTGTGGCCGTTTGAGTACCACCATAGGCTTTTCGCAAGCCCACAACTGACTCCTCGGTGAGTTCTTTCAACTTGAATTGCTCCTTCAGAGCAGTACAAATTTCTTCTTTCGATGTTACCTCATCGAGATCCTTGCACTGAATATAGATCTCATGTTTTTGGGCACGCACTGCGGCATTCTCCCCAAGTGAGTTTTTCACTTGAGTGCGAAAGTCATCAGTTTTCCCCACGCTGGATCTTTTCAGCTCGAACATGAGATCCCCTTTCTGGGTTCTTCGGATTCGGTTTACATTTCCGCTCAGATCTTTCAGGTCGGGATCCGCTTTGACCTTTTTGAGTATCTCCGCGTAGGACAGATTGCCCTTACTGGAGATAACAATTACATCTGGACGAGTTCGCACTTTTGCTTTTCGTTCCGCTTTTTTGTTGGTAACTTTAGTCCATCCATCGTTTTCGCTGGTCTTGGGCTTCGCAACGCTGGTCGAGTTTCCTAGATTCGCTGTACGGTTTCCTCCTTCTGGCCTGTTGGTGTTGGTTTTCAGGATGTCCTGTCCTCCTTTTTTTCTCTTAGGCGCCTGCTGATTATTTACAGGATCTCCCTCTTTTTCACGTACTCGCTTATTTCGCTGGAATTGGATGGTAGTACGGTTAGGCGTCACTTGGGTCGCTTGTGATACTGTTGGCACAGCGGGGTTCGGCGTGTCCTTATTATTCTTTTCCTCCTGTGATCTATTGTAGAGCACTCTAATAGCCCTCACCATATTCTTTATGGCTTGGTGCACGTTGTGCTTGTCCTTGATAAACTCGGACAGCTCAACTATTTTTGCCCCAAGCTGGGTGAAGGGTAATTCCTCCAGATCAGGACTCTGTTCCCTATGAATCCCGGCAGGGTTACCTCTTTTACACGGTCCTTCACTTTTGGCGTTTGTTGACCTTGCCAGTACTTTGTCCTTCATCGTCTTTGGCATTGGTGGAGATCTCAAAGTTGATGAGCTTCTTTTGAATGGATCCTTATCTTGTTCCTGGAGCACCTCTTGCTGTCGCGCATCTTGAACATATGCGGTGGGTGTTGTTACAGTTTTTGTCGTCCAACGATCCATCTTCAGTTCATCCTTGGTTGTTCTTGCTACTGGTGTTCTCGGTAAGGTCGTACTTCGCTTGAACACTTCCTTCTCCAGATCCAAATTACTTGTAACATTATATGCCAAGGTGGCCAAGTTGTCCACCACCGAGGCACTGCGGTCGAGGGATATCGACGACCGGGAGCCCGCTTGCTCACTCCCAAAAGCCGCCGGTACTGGGGTTCCGAGCCCCTGCACCGTAAGTTTACTCCTTCTCTCGTCTTCCATGGTGGTTTTATGTTCTGGGTATCCTTCCCATAGCCATTTTGGTCCGCGCACCAGAGATGAGCAAACACTAGCCCATGCACAGTCAGAAAAGAAAAGTGCATGAACACATATTTACACATCAATAGGTATGCCCCTATCCGCCACCTGGGGTCGCGCCTGATGGGAGATCTGGCCACTCCTCACAGGTCTGTCTGTCTGTCCGTCTGTCTGTCTGTCTGTCTGTCTGTCTGTCTGTCTGTCTGTCTGTCCGTCTGTCTGTCTGTCTGTCCGTCACACGCATTTTTCTCGGAGACGGTTGTAGCGATTGACACCAAATTTGGTAGAAAGGTGGGAACTGTGAACGCTCACGCATACAGTGAGTTACATCCTTTTACGTTGAATTTAAGGGAGGTCCCCATACATGCAAAAGGGGGGTGTAAATTTTTTTTTCATCAAATATAGTCATGTGGGGTATCAAATGAAAGGTCTCGGTTAGTACTTTTCGAAGCCGGTCTTAGTTTTGACATTTGTTGGAAAGGTGGGGAGTACGGGGGGTTGAAAGTGATCATTCCTTTAAGGGGGCCATTCTCAGAAAGTACCCAACCGAAAAATCTGAAAAAAATCAAGAGGCTGCCACTATATGGTGCCTGGGCTCCGAAATACCTTCCATAGTGATATCTGTACAAATCAAGTTAATAATAGTATATTACCATAATTTTTAATAATTGACTGCAAAGCCCCCCTTAAGTTCATGCTAGCACGATGAAATTTCACAATATAGAGTATAACATAGAGCATGATCTTATCAAGTTTGGTGGAAATCGCACTATTACTAACAAAGTTATAATACGTCAAAGTTGTGGCTTCTTCGCACATTGAAGACTATGAATGACAATATCATCCGAAAGTGGATATTCTCACATAATATATGGATATATTACGTGCTACGTACTAAGAAATACACAAAACCTTTCGTACCTGAAGCATCCAGCTTCCGGTTTCCCGACTTGTTTATATTTGATGTTGGTTAAATTGTTGGCATTTGCTAATAATATTAAACTCAGAGTGGAAGCGTATGAGGTTGACCATTATCAACACAGGGCTTTCCATCAAATGATTTCTTTAAATTACTTTCTAAAAAATAGAGGTCAATAGAATTTTTAACTATGTGACACGGAACTGTCAGGCTCATCGCTCCTCACATGTTCTTCCATTTCTTCAGCCTTCAGTGCACAAGCGGGGTCGGCTCGTCGTGATCAGTTTCGTCATTTTATTTTATCAAATGCCTGATCAGGATGTAATCGCGAGACCTTCAAATCCCCATCCAGTGTATCAAGCGACCATTGTCTTGGTCGGCTTTTTGGTTCCTTACCATTGACTTCGATGTTCTGACCAATATTGGTTGTTGAATTCTCGTTAGCGTGAATTACGTGACCACACCATCGAAAACGCCTCTCTCGCAGTTTTTCCACGATCGGTGCAAACCCATATCGATCGCGGATATTCTCATTTGAGACGTGATCAAAACGTGTAACGCCACCAGTGCAATGCAACATCTTCGTCCCCATTTCTGCAAGACGCCGTTCATTGTCCTTTATAGTCGCCAACACTCAGAACTATAGAGAGCGGCAGACGGACGACATTGCAGTAAATTTTAGATTTTGGGACGTGCGCTGATACGTCGATCACAAAGAACACCGGTTGGGGAATGCGACTTCATCCAGGTTGGGTTAATGTGTGAAACAATTTCATTACTCAGTTCTCCATTGGCAGATAGCATTGACTCGAGATATTTAAATCGCTGAGTTCTGGCAATGGCAATAACCTTGAGATATTTGAATCGCTGAGTTCTGGTAATGGCGGTAACCTGCCCCTCGAGATGTTTAAATCGCCCAGTTCTGGCAGTGGCAGTAACCTGCCCAGAACTGAGCGATTTCAATATCTCGGGTCAATGCTATAAGCCAATGGAGAACTACGTTATGCTCCTCACATAGGAAAACACAAAACCTTTTATACCTGAAGCGCCAAGCTTCCGGTTTCCCGGCTTGTTTATCTTATAAAATGAGCACAAAATCGAAAGATTTGAAGATTTATGTTTATCAGGGAGGGAACGTTAATTCGTAAAACAGGTACAATTTCCTGAATGTTTTTGATGACCCAGTTAAAAACTATTTATTAAAACCAATTAAGGTGTGGCATGTGTAAAATTTTCTTGAAGAAATATTAAACAAGTCGGGAAACCGGAACCTGGACTCTTCAGGTATGGAAGTTTTTGTGTTTTTCTTTTGTAAAGACATTGTGTGTGAATTTGTCCCATTAGAACGTAACATGTAATATACGCATATATTATGTGGCAATATCCACTTTTGGGTGATATTCATATTCAAAATCTTGAATTTCCAAAGAAGTGACAACTTTGACCTATTATAACTTTGTTAGTAATAGTGCGATTTCCACCAAACTTTGTAGGATCAAGCTCTATTTTATAACCTATATTGTTGCATTGCATCGTGGTGCTAGGATAAGGGGGGTCTTGCAGCCAATTACTGAAAATTATAGCAATATACTGTTATTAACTTTATTTGAAGGGATATCGGTATGGGGGTATTTCGGAGCCTAGCCACCATATAGTGGTAGCCACTTGATTTTTTCCAGTCTTTTCGGTTGGGTAGTTTCTAAAATGCCCCCGTGAAATAAATGACCAATTTCGACCACCCAAACTCCCCACCTATCGAACAGATGTCTAAACTAAGGCCGGTTTCTTAAAGTACTAATCGAGACCTTTAATTTGATACCCCACATGACTCTATTTGATGAAGAAAAATTTACGCCCTCTTTTTGCATGTATGGGGACTCCCCTTAAATTCGAACTAAAAGGACGTAACTATATGCATGAGCGTTCACAGTTTCCACCTTTTCACCAAATTTGGTATCAATCGCTGCTACAGTCTCCGAGAAAAATGCTTGTAGCGGACAGACAGACAAACAGAGGGTAAACCGATTTTAATAATGTTTTGTTTTACACAAAACCTTAAAATATGTTTGAAGTTTTGGTTTCAGATTGTTTCCCCCAAAAAACCGATCTTTTCTTAGAGGAGCCTACTTTCAACCTAAAAATTAATAATTAAATTTGCTAATTTTAATTTTTGCATTAAAATCCAATACCCCAATAATAGCATTTAAGAAGACTTAGATGATTACATTTATTTATATTATCAAAAAAAATCCCTAAAAAACGTTGAAATATCAAGCGTTAGATGGTAAAACCCCGTCACTAATACTTAGTTGCTTCACTGAGTAAGTTTGACCTTACCGCACTACGGGGAGAGCAATGACACAGCGGACCTCCTAACACCCTACTCGTGGAACTCAAATGAGCACGGGTATTAAAGCGAAGAAAGCTACAACCAAACAAGCGACACCCGTACTGCACACAAACTAGCCATGCAGGCGAAGGTATATCATGAAATACTGAGAGCCAGATGATTACACCCAGAAGTTAGGACGTCAAGCAGTGTATACTGTGAGGCCCAAAAACTATAAGATGCCCAGATGTGCAAAGGGTGGACTGCGAAGCTTGTGTTCACCGGTATATGCTCTCGACCAGGTCATATACTGGTGGACTGCTCAACGGAGGACACTGCAGAGTGGCGAAGGTAGACTTCTTACGGTCGGGGTGGATAGAGGCCCGGAGACAATCAAACACCGGAATTGCCATATCAACCATAGATTTGGCAACATACCTGTGCACACGCACTATTGTTTGGAGCCAGCATTAAAATAGCCCGGATAAACCTCCACATGCAGGCTCAGGAGCCCAGGGTTTACCGGCGCAGATTCGCGATATGGAAGGAGGGAGCATACAGTTAATTTGGGGCCCTTCTTGCAAAAATCCAAGAACTTAATTTTTAGGAGCAAATATGAAATATATATCCGGATAGCTAAGTGGTTAGAGTCCAAGGCTGCCGTACGGAAGGTCGCGTTTCAAATCTTACTGGGCCTGATACAGGAAGGCGGAGCTACGTATGAATCCAGCCAAACCACCACAGTACCATTCACTAGGAAATGTAAGCTTGGTCACCTGAGCTGATCATAAGGTTGAATGGCATGGAGGTGAAACGAGAAACAAAGGGCAAATATTTGAGAATTACGCTTGACCAAAAATTACTCCGGAAGACGCATGCCGGAAGCACTTGTCGAAAAGCTATCAGGGTTCTGATGACTTGCGGATCCATAGCAGGAACAAAAGGGGGTTGCACACCGAAGATACTACTTTGGATATTCACTGCAATAGTAAGACCAATGATTATCTATCGCGATGCAATCTGGGCAGAAATACCGAAACTCAGCACAACCGTCAGGGAGTTGCACAAACTCCAAAGACTAGCAAGGCAAGATAATAACCTAGCACTAAATACAAAATTCTGGCCACTCTACAACACCCCAAAAAGAATCGAAACTCCTCCACACTCTCCAGATTGGAGAATAAAATCCGGGACAGACATATTTCAAGTAAAAATAAAGAATGTGAAACAAAACCTTATTTAAATCGAGTCGATGTCTACCTGTCCGTCTGTCTGCCTGTCACACCCGATTTATTCGGCAGCGGCTGGACCGATTGTCACGAAAATTGGTAGGAACGTGCGATTTCTCGTTCCCTTTACATGCAGCAAGTGGCGCCATTTTGTGTTAAGTTTAAGGGGGGGCTCCACATACATGTTAATGGAAGATGGGTTCATGAAATGTGGCCATGTGGGATATCAAATGAAAGGGCTCAATTAGTGCTTTTTGAAACTGGTTCCATATTTGATATTGGTTCAAATGTAGGGGAGTGGGGACTCAAAATATGGCCCCCAAAAAGTGTAACACGTCTCCTTCTCAGAACCTATCCAACCGAAAATCTGAAAACAAATCACAGTGGTGCATCTCTACGAAATCAAGGCCTTAAAATATATCCAGTTCCGATATCTACACAAATAAAATTAATAATAGTGTATTTCCATATTTTAGAAATTTAACCGGTAACCCCCCTTCTGTCCTTCGCAGAAGTACAAAATTCGGTGTGGGGATAAAACAACAAAACCTTTATATCCGAAGCGTGAGCTTCCGGCATTCCGACTTGTTTCGTGTGCAATGATGGTATTTATTTCGTGATTTTTTTTGAAGGTTTCGTATGAAACAAAACCTTATTAGAATCGAGTCGATGCCTGTTTCTCTGTCTGTCTGGCACACTCGTTTTATTCGGAAACTCGGCTAGATCGATTATCATGGAAATTAGTGAGAGCGTGTGGTCTGTTGTTCCCATTACATACAGTGAGTGGCGCCATTTTGTGTACATGTGAATAGAGGGCGCAAATTTTTTTTCATAAAATGTGGTCATGTGTGTCATGCGGTATCAAATAAAAGGGCTCAATTAGTACTTTTCGAAAGTGGTCTCACATTTGTTATCGCGTAAAACGTAGGGGATTGAGGCCTGAAAAATACGACCCTCAAAAGTGTTCTCAGAACCTATTCAACCAAAAGATACAAAAAAAATCACAGTGGGGTATTTAGACGAAATCTAGGCCTTCAAATAAATTCCGTTCCGATATCTGCACAAATAAAGTTAATAATAGTATATTAGCATATTTTAGCGGTAAACGCCCTTATGTTCATGCTAGAAATAGAAAATTTGGCACATATGTATGCTTCTATGCAGGAAGTAAATCGAAAATATGTGTACGATCAATTTATATACATATGTATAGAATACAGCATTGGGTAAGAGGCAGGTTTGTTTGTCGTCGTATGTATGTCTGTAATATCCACGTATACCTTGGAGTTTGCAAAAAATATGAAGGAATATTTTGGGTTTTTAGCCATATACGAATGGAAAAATGTGCGTAAACAGTTTCTCACATAAGATGAACACAAAACCTATATACCTGAAGCGCCAGCTTCCGGTATTCCGACTTGTTTCAAATTATTCATTGGCGGAACAGCCTGGTTAATAGCAGACTATGAGTTTTGTCTGCAATGATTGGATGCCTTATATATTAGAAGATTCATGTTGAGCACCGGCAAGCTCTAAACAGTAAACATAACTCAATTCCAAAGCCCCAGAATGATTTAATAGGTATTGCTGTGATCAAGGAAAAAGGATTCAAAAGACGAATAGATCAGTTGTCTTTTCCAAACCATTCCTTTCCTTCCCTCGTTCGCGGTGTAAAAGTTCACTAACTTACCTTATAATCTTTATGCTTACTTGTGATTTGATAATCTAAATTTTCCCCGTCCTCAGTTACATATCTGAAAAAAAAAACAAAAATGTTACCACGTGGAATATCCCGAATTCCTAAACTGAAACAAGCATTGCTAACAGTATAATCCATTTTAATTCCATATGCCTCCTCAAAGTCCCATTCAAATTCGCTTGGCCGTAATTAAATACAGTACAATCCTGCTGACCAGATTATTGAAAAAATTCCGGATTAGTGGGAAATACATGGAAAATACATTAGCTATAAAAAGTAATCACTTCTTGTTTTTTGTTTCGTTGCTACACACATTTCGTCGAAAACGTTTCATTGAGTGCCGACATAATTGAGTGTGTTGAATGCACCGCTGTTGCTCAAGTCATCGTCGACAACTATGGAACAAATTTGATTGGGACTTCTTTTATCAGAAAAGATCGCTAACATTCCTTACTACGACCTTGAATGGATACCCTTCGTTATTTGGAAATCCAGGGATACGTTTAATGATATTTGTTCCATTTGTTTCATTATGTCAGAAAGGAGATAGCTTTTTAGTCATCCTTTTTAAGGTTTTATATAAAATAAAACCTTTTTAAACTCGGTTTGTTGCCTCTATCTTTTTTCCTTTGTTAAGGAAATGGAAATCTTCAAACGACACTGGCCTGGACACGCCAGAGTGTGTAACCAGGTCTTTACCATCTATATTTGGCAACGTTCTCAAAAGCTGCAGATGCCTTTGTGGCTGGACTCTCAAGATGTTGCTGGAATATTAATTTTTGGTCAATCATTATTCCTAGCTATCTAGCTCAATAGGTTCCGATGGGCGGGTTGATTAATCCGTATGGATGAGGATGATCCCACCCGAAACGTCTATAAGGGCAATACCTATGGTAGAAAAAGAAGACGAGGCAGACTCTGCCTGAGATGGAGCGATGGCGTAGGCCAGGATGCCAGGCAGCTTTTAGGGATATCGAATTGGCGGACCTTGTCGCAAAACCGGGATGTCTGGCGTCCCTTATTAAGGCACGTCTAGACCAGATACCGGTTGTTGCGCAGTTGATGATGATGATTACTCCTAGCTATATAATCGCTATAGTTTGATCTCTAGAGATGTTTCCTTTCTCTCTCTCGTGATTAAAACTACTTTAGCTTTATGCTCTAAAAGTCTGAAAACAGAATTATCACCATATATATATATATATATATATATATTGATTGCCATTCACACCTTGGTGGGGTATGGCGTGTCAACTACGCCTACGTGCTATCGTCCGCAGTTACATGAAATGCCCTTCACCACACCCCACGATTTCACGGGACGCAGGCCGTGACGCCGATCGTTTGAGATAATGTCTCTAAATCTACTGTTGATCACGAAACGGTTGATCTGATTGCTGGTACAACGTCGGTCAGTTGAAATTCAACTGACCTTATGACAGGCTCTGTGCTCCCTCCGAGGTGTTGTTGATGATTCGGCAGCATTAAGGTTTCAGAATTTGGTGGTTGCTAGCCCATAAATTTCAATCCCTTCTAGTCGCCTCTTACTATGATACATGTAGAAAAGACTTTGTATGTATTCTCAAGCCTCAACCCGCAGGGAAAAGATTGTCAAGGCATGGTCTGATCTCCCGAATGATTTCGTTCGTTAGCAGCTAAACTTCCTTGCTATTTTTCAACATGATACTAATTCTGATACTATCTGCAAACCCAAACACACTTTTGCTTAGCTGTAACATCAAAATGCCATTATACGTTATTACCAACAGAAGCGGGCCGATTACGAATCCTTGTGTAACGCATTAGATTATCCAATACGTTTTAGGTCTATTGATCGAATCGTTCCACAAGACCCTTTGCTAGAGGTATTTTATAACGATGCGCAGCAGATATTTTGGAGTATTTAACTTGAGTAAAGCTGGAACTATTCTACTCCATCTCGCAAAATTAAATCCAATCAAATCGTGAGTAGTATAGGATACTAAGATTCTAATCGCACATATTTCATTATCAAAGTAAAGGTAACTTAACACCGTGAGAATATAATATATGATCTAACTCGAAAACAACCTTGAACTATACCATTTTCAATATTAAACATTTTCCAAACAGATATCTAAAACCAGAGCATGTGGCACTGAATAGAAGAAGAAGAAGTCGGAAACCGGAAGCTCGGCACTTCGGGTATGAAAGGTTAGAATATTTGACCTCACTTTGGCTCCACTCATATATAGCTCGTAGTGTATTCAAGTTGAATATATCCGATATTCAATTTGATGTGGTACTCACATTTTATCTATTAGGCTGAAGTAATTTGACACCAATGCAACAATTCTGACCTACTGTAACATTGTTAATAATAAAACCGAAACCAAAGTTTACAATATGATGCTTCTTACTAAAGAGTATCTCACTACAAAATTGTGCGGTTCTAGAATCAATTTAAGGGAGGTTCCCAGGAAATTTTCGAAATGTAATAATATACTATTATTAACTTTATTTGAGCAGATATCGTAACGAAGAGTATTTTGAAGCTTAGGTACCATGTTCACGGACCACCTTAATTTTGTTCAGATTTTTCTGTTGGGTAGTTTCCGAGAATGAGTCCTTCAAGTAATTGACCCGTTTCGGCGCCCACACTTCTTCCCCTTGCAACCAAGGCCAAAACTAATATTGGATCGAAAAGTACTAATCGTGGCCCGATTTTAATAAGGCTTTTTTTTCAGCAAAACCTTAAAAAGTCACATAAAGTATTATGTCAGACAAATTACTGATCACATTATATCCACTAAAATTACCTGTAGTAAAGATGAAATAATAAACCATGTGAACTAACGTATAAGAAACGCTGTGAGAACAAATTCAAAACAGCATAATTTGTAAAGAAGTCGGGAAACCGGAACCTAGACGCTTCAGGTGTGAAAGGTTTTGTTTTTTTCTTATGTAAGTATATTCGTGTGCAGAACTACCCCATTTGTACGTAGCCCGTAATATACATGTATATTTAGCATGTCAAACTACTTACTTTAATGTGATGTTGGTATTTAGTATTTTGGGGTTACAGCAAATTTACACGGAGAAGACAAATTTGAGCTACTGGAACTTTATTAACAGTGGTATGATTTTGATCAAAACTCTACGATAAACTTAAGGGCGGTTTCTAGTCAACTTTCCCAATAACATAGTAATATACAATATTATTATGAATTTAATTTGAGTAGATGTCGATATAGAGGGTATTTTGAGACTTGAAAACCGTATAGAGGGAGCTAGATGATTTTTTCAGATTTTTCGTTTTGGCAGTTTCTGCGAATGGGTCCTGCACTCCAAACCTTTCCAGCACATGTGAAAAAGAAAACTGGTGTTGAAAAATACTAATCGAGAACTTTCATTTGATACACAACACGACTATATTCAATGAAAAGAATGTTACATCCCTTAAACTCAACGTAGAAAGATAACTTACTACATGGGAGTTCACAGTTCCCACCTTCCCACCAAATTTCGTGTCAAATGGTTTAGCCGTTTCTGAGAAAATTTCGTGTGACAGACAGGTGGAGAACGTGTGGCAGCATTCGAAATTTATTTCAAATGTTCTTAATTCGACTGGCAGATGCCACCCCCGGTATTCTTCGTGGCGGAGTAGGCTTTGAAATCAAATGTAAAAAACAAAAATTGAAGTTAAGAAAAAAGAGAGTTGACATGTAAATTTAAAACAAGCTAAACTAAATTTAAAAGTAGTGAAATTTTTCGATTGAAAGACCTCACTAATTATTTCTTAACTTTATATTAATAAAATTATTTAAGCTCTGTTTTATATGTTTATTTTAAAATGAATTATTAAAACGAACGTCGCACGAGTTTTATTCAACCAAGCTAGGACAGAGGTACAGTTCTTCGTGAGTGTACCCGCTTACGAGCCGTATTGGTTTGATATTCAAACTCAATCCTTCAAAGTGGCAACCAACGGTGGTACGCGGGTACCACCAAGAGGTAATGTGATATTTTTTGCGGACTCTCTCTCTCTGCAAAAGTGCTTCATCAAACATTTGCTTTCTTGGATACAAAACATGTTAAAGGAGTTTTCTGGGTCTGCTTTGTTCCCATCCCACTCATCACTTACAAAATGATAGTTCCATGGTCACTGGTCATATATTCCCCGGTTACTTGCCGTTGGAATTCCTTATATAATATCAGGCTAACAGACGTAGGGGCTATCACTGAGACTATATCCTGCCACCGAAAAGTATTGGATCCGCAGCTGTTTGCCAGAGCTATATTCAGACGTTTCTAGTAGTATGTGGCCTCTTGCGTTTGTTTCACGGCTGCCAATCATGAACTCTGTCGTCTGTCGTCGGCTATTGTTATTGGAATGTGGCGACTTGGTCCGGAAACTAGTCTGTCTATCTGGCGCAGCATAACAGCTTAATATGTGGATGCCACATACCTTAGCAAGTCCGAATTCATCTTTTGGACTATTAATCGTATTTTCGATAGCTTGGTTTCCAGCGGTCAATAAGCGGCACACTTTTATCTGATACCCAAACACCACTATGAAATCTATAATGAAATGCTGTATCTATTTGCCATACGCACGTTTCTCCAAAAACCCAACTTCGATTCAAAAGATATTTTGTGAAAATATGAGAAATCTATGAAATCCCATGCATACAATCAGTGACATGAATTTGTGTAAAGTTTAATGGGAGCAAAAGGTTTGTGAAAGTTTTTTCTCCGAATAGAATAGGAAGGTCACGGTTCAAATCTCACTGGTGGCAGTAACGCAATAATCACCAAGTTCAGCAGTAATTTAGGCTGCGATATAGGCATGAAATTTACAAATAACGAGAAAATGACCTACTTCAAAAGCTACAAATTTACAAAAAAATCCGATTAACAACTAACAACTAACAACTAACAACTAGCAACTTAATAACTATGAATAATTACTAATTATCTGAGCGCTTTGCAAAGGGCTTACTTAGCTTGAAACAAATCGGAAAACCGGAAGCTAGACGCTTCAAGTATAAAAGGTTTTGTGTTTCCCTATATGGAGAACAATGATGTGTATACAAAGTTAAAAGTTCAATTGCCCTTTTTTAAAAAAGCCACACAAATAATTTGATTTTGAAAGCATTAACCACCTCTCGCCAAGCTGCGACTGAGATTTCCCCATCCAGCATCCAGCATCCTAAAACAGATACAAACAAGTTGGGAAATCATAAGCTGAGGGTTAAGGTATAAAAGGTTTTGTGTTTTCCTTTATCAGGCACTTTTATACAAATAATTTGTCCAGCAAAGTAAATTCTAGTGTGAAGCATATGCATCACACTAGGATTTCAACATTATTAGCAAAAATATAAAGAACCTACAACAGGTGCAAAGAAGACGGAAACTGGAAGGGCGGCGGTTCAAGTATGAAAGGTTTTGTTGATATTTGGTGTAAGAACATCTGGGTACACGATGGTTCCAATTATACAGAGTTCATAGTCTTGAATATATCCCATATTCAATTCGATGTGTTTCTGATATTTTTTCTCCTGGGGAGTAGTAATTTGATGTGAAAGGGACAACTTTGACCTACTATAACTTTGTTAATAATAGCATGATTTCCAGTATAATTCTTCCTGCTAAACTCTACAATTGTTTCTGGAATAACTCGTGTGACAGTCAGAGAGACGGACAGGCAGACGGATAGACAGACATGGATTTGAATAAGGTTTTGCTTTCGATAAGCCCTTAAAAAGGGCTGGGGAGAAGTAGAATTGTCAGGAATGGAATTTTAATATTTCACTTGAACATCAATTATTCTCGTCAATTATGTCGACAGCATCTTATCTGCATGGTTTAAGACGCAGTCAATTCACGCAAAATTGAGAAGTTTGAATTGCTACAACTTTGACTCTAATGACCGAAACTTGGCATAGGCATGAACAATACTATCTTCTATGCTGAGGAGAAGTTTAGTTCTCCTAGGATGAACTTGAGGGGGTTTCTCGGCCAATTCCTAAAGGTTGGTAATATACTATTAGGAAGTTTATTTAAGCAGATATCGCAATGGGCCATCCCTTGTGACCTAAATTCCATATAAGCGCACCAATCTGTTTTTTTTTTCAAATTTTTGGGTTGGGTCGTTCCGCAAAATGAATTCCACCTCATTTTAGGTGTGCATATTTTTGCTTCTTTCTCGCGCACTTTAAAATTCACGTCGAAACTAATATCAGCTTCCGAAAGTACTAATCGAGCCCTTTCATTTCATATCTCACACCTCATGCAATGAAAAAAAATTTTACATGTCCATTTGCATGTAGACTCTACCCAGATTTAAGTCACTCACATTTAGTGAGGATTTCATAGTTCCCACATGTCTACCAAATTTCGAGCGAACCGGTTTAGTTTTTTTAAAAAAGTTGCGTATGATAGATAGACAGACAGACAGTAAACCAATCTTAATTAGGTTTTGTTTAACACAAAATTTAAAAAAAATAAGAATCAGTAATATCTCGCCGGGAATCATCATCATCAACATCGTAACAACCAGTATCCGGTCTAGGCCTGTCTTAACAAGGAACTCCACTCATCCAAGTTTTGCGCCGAGGTCGACCAATTCGATATCCCTAAAAGTTGCCTGGTGTTCAGGCCCACGCCATCATTCCATCTCAGGCAGGGTTTGGCTCGTCTTCTTTTCCTACGATAAATATTGCCCTTATAGATTTTCCCAGCTGGATCGTCCTCATCCATACGGATTAAATGACCCGCCCACCGTAACCTATTGAGCAGGATTTTATCCACAACCTGACGGTCGTGGTATCCTTCATTGGCTTCGCCGTTTATAGGCTACGAAATCGTCCATCCTAATGTAAGGGTCCTAAAATTCTTCGGAGGATTCTTCTCTCCAACGCGGCCAAGAGTTCGTAATTTCTTTTGCTAATAACCCATGTTTCCGAGGAAGAGGTAAGAGCTTTGCCCCTATGCTGAGACGTTTCGAGCGAAGCAGCTTTTGTAAGCTGAAATAGGCTCTGCTGGCTGGGTGTCTGAGGCTAGATCATCCTCGTCCATACGGATTAAGTGATCCGCCCACCGTAACCTATTGAGCCAGATTTTATCCACAACCGGACGGTAATGGTATCGCTCATAGATTTCGGCATTGTGTAGGCTACGGAATCGTCCATCCTCATGTAGGGGGCCAAAAATTCTTCGGAGGATTCTTCTCTCGGACGTGGCCAAGAGTTCGCAATTTGACTTGTTAAGAACCCCAGCTTCCGGGGAATACATGAGGACTGGCATTCTCTCATGGCCGTGTACAGTTTTACCCTGGCTACGCTATCATAGGCGGCTTTAAAGTCGATGAACAGATGGTGCTACTGTTGTCCATATTCCAACAGTTTTTCCATCGCTTGCCGCAGAGAGAAAATCTGATCTGTTGCTGATTTGCCTGGAGTGAAGCCTCTTTGGTATGGCCTAGCAAGATAGCGGAGAATATCTTATAGATGGTACTCTGCAACGCAATACCTCTATAATTGCTGCACTGTGTGATATCTCCCTTTTTATGTACGAGACAATCGTCAGGCATTCATTCGCTGTACCATACCAGCACAAGTTGATGAACCACTTGGTGTAACTGGTCGCCTCCATATTTAACCAATTCGGCTGTAATTACATCGGCTCCTGGCGACTTATGATTTTTTAGCCGATAAATTGCACGGACTGTTTCTCCTAAACTTGGTGGTGGCAGTATTTGTCCGTCGTCTTCAGTTGGCGGGACCTCCAACTCGCCGATGTTCTGGTTGTTCAGTAGCTCATCGAAGTACTCAACCCATCGCTCTAATATGCCCATTCTGTCGGAAATCAGATTTTCCTCTTTGTCTCGGCAGGATGAGCATCGAGGTGAATGAGGCTTCATCCTGCTGACTTGTTGGTGACACTTCCGCGGTTGCTCCCTGTACTTTTCTAGTTCAGAGACTTGTTGGTTCTCCCAGACTTCCTTTTTCCGTCTGTGAAGTCGCTTCTACGCTCGACGGAGTTCGTGATAAGTCTCTGCGCGTGCCCGCGTTCTTTGAGAATGCAACATTACTCGGTATGCGGCATTCTTCCGTTCCGTTGCTAGCTTACATTCATCGTCAAACCAGCCGTTCCGACCCCTTTGGCGGCTGGGGCCAAGTATGTTTGTGGCCGTATCCATGTTAACGTTCTTCAGGTGATTGTGAAGATCATTTGTTGATGCTTCATCTCCAGGTCCTCTGGTGACTGCGGTTATTGCGGCATCCATTTCCCTCTTATAGGTGTCGCGAAGGGTTGTGTTGTGGATGGCTTCAGTGTTCACTCTCACCTGATTGTCAGAGGGGATTCTAGGTGGTATTGTTATTCGACCTCGGAGCACCATGCCAACGAGATAGTGATCTAAGTCTATACTGGCCCCCCTGTATGTTCTGACATTCATCAAGGCTGCGAGGTGGCGGCATTCGATCAACACATGGTCAATTTGGTTGAAAGTGGTCCCATCTGGAGAGGCCCACGTATGTTTGTGGACCGCTTTTTGCGCAAACCAGGCACTTCCAACAACCACTTCGTGTGATCCTGCTAATTGAATAATCCGCAGTCCGTTATCATTTGTTTTTTCGTGTATACGGGCTCCTTCCCTACTTGCCTGTTAAAATCCCCAAGTATGATTTTGATATCATATCTGGGACAGGCTTCGAGGGTTCTCTCTACTGTCTCGTAGAAGGTATCCTTCTCCGACTCTGCAGTCTCCTCTGTAGGGGCGTGAACGTTTATGAGGCTTATATTTCTAAACTTGCCTCGGAAGCGCAGAGTGCATAGCCGTTCGCTTATGTTTTTAAAGCCGATAACAGTAGGTTTCATTTTTTGGCTGACTAAGAAACCTACTGCGAGCACATGGTTTACTGGATGACCGCTGTAATTTATGGTGTAGTGGCTCTTCTCCAGGAAACCGGTCCCTGTCCATCGTATCTCTTGTAACGCTGCTATATCAGCCCTATATTGGGACAGGGTATCGGCTAGCTGCTCATCAACTTCATCTCTGTACAGGGAGCACACGTTCCATGAGAAAATGCGCAAATCGTTGATCCGTTGTCGTTGCCGGGTCCGTCGTTTGAAAGCCCGTCCCGTCCGAGGCTCCTGTTGTGGCTACGTAACAAGTTGTTTTCCGTGTAGGGTTGTCAGCCCTACCCAACCCCCAACCTGCAGGACTAGTTGGTACAATTTGTCCCGTTTTTAGGCGCGGGAGACTCGCCTTCATCCTTCTCCGTCTGCAGATTTTCGTTAAGAAAGAGCTCTCAGCGGTCACCACGTGGAGGTGGAGATAGGGTTTGGTAGTAGAGCTGTTGGTGTTGGTTCAGCAGGCATTTCCCTGATTTTATGCTCCATCGTGGTTACCAATCCACGTTTCGCCCTGGGACCTATACTACCCTTTGACCATATTATTAGTTCGAATATATTTATTGAGTTCTTTCGAGTATACATGCTAGGGGGGATTCCACCCATATTGTGTTGGTATATTCATTATCCACCCGGTGAGCAATTCGCTATAGATCCACGTAAGCGAATAACGAATAGTCTATAAAAGGCTACTTTTGCCAGTTCAATCGCATGGTGCATAACTAGATCCCCTGAAACACTCCCCTCACGTGTCATTATGAAAAGATTCATGTGTCCATCTCAGTGCGCGGGTCCACACGGGTATCTGAAAGATATTCTTACATGCGGATTCACATGAGTCTAAAGAAATAAACCCACGCGAGCTAAGCCTGCAATTAAAAAAAAGACGTCCGCGCCACGATCGAAAGGGAGGATCCACGTCGGATCACATCCTCGAACATTGTTCCTCCTGCCTCAGGCGATTAGTGAGACGAGGCCTCTGAGATTCCCACCCTTGCTTGACGTCCTCGGGCCATTATTTTGTAGGATGTCTCTTAAACGTGAGTTTTGTGGGCTAAGGACGAGGACAGAAGAAGTAAGTCCTCAAATCAAAGAAAATGATCTAAAATTGATGGGGCTAGATACATATTACAAGCAAATTTTAAGCTCCGGTAGGGATAACGGAGTCGTCTAACTTGGTGACTGAGTCGGGCTCCCGTAAGGGAAAGCGCGGCGTCGAAACCGATAGTCTTGGGTGGTTCAACGTCTAGACGACGTCACGACAACCAGAAGCGATCCTCCGCCTACTGCAGCTGTTTCGCCACAATCTGTGACGACCACTTCAGCAGGTTCGCGTAGACAGTGAATGAAGCGGACTGAAGAACACCTGCTCCTACTATGAAATAACGGCGAGGGCTGGTACAATATCTTACCGCCCCTTGTTGGACCAGAGGTTTTTCAAGAATTTCCCGCAATTCGCGCACGTGAATGTGTAGCGAACCGCAAACTAGTACCGCTATATTACTCGCAGTGAAACAATGTTGGCCATCATCAGGGAGCGTATTCGACGTAAGGACATCGGGGAAACTGGTGAGCAAGAGTCGATGAAGGGAGAGGCGGCGGCATCAACAACACCACAACAACTTTCAGTACTCGCCGAAGCACTCGTCTCCACCGGCCGACTGAAGTCTCCGCTGTGTATAGAATTCTCAGAAATGGATCCTCTGCATAGGCTAGGTATCCCCAGGCTCTATGCATCTCCAGCAACTCCGGGAATTCTATCTCAAATCAATGAAGAGATTGCATCTCGACTGTGCGCTGATATGTCGCTGCTGCAACAGCAACCACTTGTGTATTGTGGTGCAGTTACGGATTTCAGATTATACGGTCAGAAGATTCGCTTTCAGGTTATTGGTTTGAGTGACCGAAGAGATTCACCATTGAAAATCCGCCTGGAACGTCCACGGGACTCACTAAGGCAGGACATTGCTAGACTGATTCAAATTAGCTCTGGCAATGCCAGCAGATGGATCGGAAATAAAAGGCTGAGGGTTTACAGGAGCTATGTCATCCCCCGTGAAACAAGCGTAATTAAAATTCCGGACACACTGAAACAGAAACTTTCTATGCTAAGCAGTCGGTTGCGACGGTATGACGAAAGTTACACCAGGCGTATTCAGAATGCAACGTACGTGAGAAACCAGCGGGGCTTTTTCATATCACGCAACGAATCTCACCAGAGCGTCCAGACAGTACAGTTTCCGGTGACGGAAACGAGAGAATATTGGGGTGGAGCATGCTGTGTGGATTACCACCGAAGGCACCCGCCATGCCAATACGCCTGGCATGAATTTTCCGGATGTTACCGAAGAGAAAGTTCGACGAGCCATAAACAGCTCGAAGAACTGGAGGGTAATAAGTCTGAATCTGGAATTTCCATCATTACTCACTCCGGGGAGTGGCGTAGGTAATACCTAAAAAGGATACAGTGCAGGACCCCACAGACACAAGACCGACTACTTGCTTTCCAATCAACGTCCATCATTAGAGGAAGGGTCAATGCGCACTTCGAGGTCAACCACATTCTGTCCGAGAAGCAGAAGGGCTGCCAAGCCGGTTGAAGCGGTTGTAAAGAGCAAATATTATCCGCTCAGTCAAGCAACTAGAGACCAAAGAATAAAGAGGTTTCTTGCTATATCAGCTATGCCAAGGCTTTCGACAGCGTTCCGCATACCTAGCTAATCGATGTCTTACGTCTATACCTTATCAGTACTTTTATTTGTTAAGACGGCTTTGATTTTGCATGGCACCGAACCTCCTTTCATTACTAGTGGATGATGCTTGAGGGCATGGTTTTGAAATGAAGTGTGTCCTATATGCCAAGTGCGAGTTGACACACTTGATGTACTTTCATCTAAGTTCAAGTTGTCTACTGGTAGTGACGACCATCTTAGAAGTATGTTGCGAATAGTAGACATATTCAGCCGTGATATTCAGATGGAGTTTGGATTAGGCAAGTGGCCAATCCAAGTCATCCACAAAGGTCATCACGATCCGCATGATGGACAGCATTGGTGACCTCCACATCCAAACTATGACCAGGGCAGACTTTTACAAATACCTAGAAATTCTGCAAGGAACCCATGCTCGAGTTGGTGATCTGAAGGATACTCTGCTGTCCGAATTCCTGCGACATGTAAAGTTGGTGCTAAAATCTCTCTTGGAGAAGAATAAAATAAGCGCATTGAATTTATTCACTAACCCTTCATTGGTTTATGCATTCGGAATATTGCCGTTGACGAAAAGCGATCTGGAAAACGTCCAGCGGCAGATACGGAGTATTAGGTGGATGCATTATCCAAACTCTGCCGTAGAGCGCATGAACTTACCTCGTGACATCGGAGGTAAGGGGGTGGTTGACGTGGGAGCGCCAAAGCTCCCTCCCCGCTTATTTTTACAAGAAAAAGCAAGCGAGGTCCTTGCATGCGGTTGTCTGTAAGGCAGGCTGTGGGCTGACTCTACTTAACCTAAAGGATCGATCTTTCAATCCTCTGAGTGGGGTAAAGTCGGACCGGATGGATGGATGGAAGTTGAAGGCAATGCACGGTAAACACGGAATTGTCTTTGGCAGCCATTTGTCGATTTGCATTTGTCGAACAAATGGCTGTGTGCTGGGGAGCTCTTTGCTGAAACGGAGGGATTCATGTGTGCCATTCCGGACGGTGTGGTTGCTTATAAAAAGCTCATCATGAAAGAATGGTGGAGAACGACCGGTGCAGAATGTATGGGTCGGCGTTAAAGATGTTGGACATCTCATTTCTGGCTGCAATATAATGACACCGCAAGCAGTACTTGATAGTTGGACTTTTTGTTCGCCAACCTCATCAACCACTGTTTGCTCAGTTCATTTTTCATGTAACTAGGAAAAGTTCGTAATGCACTTTTTAAACAGTAACACTCCGAAAGCAAAACAAATC
The DNA here is from genome assembly GCF_905115235.1 of Hermetia illucens. Taxonomy (NCBI): domain Eukaryota; kingdom Metazoa; phylum Arthropoda; class Insecta; order Diptera; family Stratiomyidae; genus Hermetia; species Hermetia illucens. Next base: position 81,476,316 of record NC_051852.1, on the reverse strand, counting down.
GGGGAACCGGACACTGGACACTTCAGGTTTTGTGTATTTCTTTTATAAAAAGATTGAAGTGGACATGTGAAAATATCAACTTTCAAGTAATATCGACATTCATAGTGGGATTTCCACAAAACTTGGTAGGACCTTGCTCTATATTATATGCTACGTTGAGTGTCCGTCTGTCTGTCCGTCTGCCTTTTTTTCCCTTTCTTTTCTGAGGAAGTGGAAATCTTCAAAAGGCACTAGTCTTGGCACACCAGTGTTTGGGATTTTTACCCACTAAAACCACCTCGACTCCCTCCCTGCCCCGCGGAACCACCATAAGATATTTCTTCCACAAATCTCGGACAGTGGAAGAATACATGCTCTGGTTCCTCTGGGATATATTCGCCATCTCATCTGCCAAGATGTCAATCGGCATCATTCCAGAGATGACGAAGGCTGACTGAGCGTACCCTCAGAGCTGTCCTCCTGCAGATTGCACTCACTTTGTTAGTGTTAACTGGCATCCACAATGCCTCCCTGCAAACCGGGGGCGCATAGAGCATGATTGAGGTCACCACCCTGGCTATAAGCAACCTAGAGGTTTGCCGTGGCTCTCCCGTGTTCGGCATCATTCTCACCAGGACCATACTAGCAATGGATGATTTACGGCAAGCACACTGCACGTGTTGCCTCTAACTGAGCTTCCTGGTTATCACCATCCCTAAATATTTCATGGTCAGCTTGGAAGTGATGAAATGATTCCTGATTCTAATAGAGGCGTAATTTCTCTTCCGGCGCCTAGTGATGAGGACCGCTTCTGTTTTTTCCTCCGCAAGTGATTGCCTCGCTTGTGTATAACTCAGCATCTTCATGATGCTTTGCGACAACAACAAGCGCTATGTCGTCAACCTGACCCACCACTGTGGCTTCCCTCGAAAGGGGAAGATTAAGTACATCCCAATACGCGGAAACAACGTATTCCTGGGGTCCATTATCAGTATCATACCCGAGCCTTCTATCAGTTAAACAACTACGACGATAGTAGCGATATAGGTGGGAACACCAACCTTCGCTAGGGATTTGCGTATTTTGATTCAAATTGGTCGGCACTTTATTGTCTCCTATTCTACCGCAGATCTCCAGCAGCTCGTCTCACGTGGCTGGCGGAATTGCTGTCACATTCAGAGGTAGTTGGAATGTGTCGGTGCTCTCCTCTTCCTGGGGGAATAACCCTTGGATGATTTTCAGCAACTGAGTAGGACGCGTGATCTGCGGAGATGAACGACCTCTAAATCGTCCCACCACGATTCAGTAAGCACTACCCGGTTACGTCCGCTTGACGAGCTTGAGGGTTGCCTCATAGCGCGCTCTTTTTGCCCCTGGTCGACTCTACCGTCCTCTGATCCGCTCTTCCGGCTCGGTGAAAGGCTGATCGAAGGCCAGCCAGTTCACCATTGCACCAGTAATTTGGTTTTCTATTGGGCGATGACCACCTCCATGGCATGGACGCGTCACCTGCTTTGGCGATGTATTGAGTCACTTGGACGGCTCTTTCCGTAGAGGCGCCTGCTTTATCAAGTTGATCTAACCACAGCTCTGCAAAGGTCTGCCCATCGAAAGCTTTTGCAAACTAGCCTGAAAGCTCTCTCAGTGTTCAGCAAGATGGGTATTTGCCCTGTGGCCCGACACATATCTCTCAAAGAAGATTGCCTGGTGATCGCTGTGGGTGCACCAGCGCAGGGCTGACAAAGGTCAGTGTTTACAGCACAACTATGTCCATCTGCGCAAAATTTTCTAATAAACTGCGCCCCTGACAGTTGATTTTCTGCAACCCCACTCTAGGGCCAAGCGTTGAAATCACCAGCAATCACCTTTGGACTTCGTACCCTTGCGTCGAGACCAAAATTATTAAGCATTTACTCAATACATTCATACCACTTACTTTCGCCCACACAAAGCTACTGGCTGCATGACATTGTATGATTCGTCGACCACAAGCCCATATCGCAAGTAAATTCTGAGCGGCCCTGCAATAGTTGAGGTTTATTTGAATAAACTTCATTTCCTCATTTCAGTGAGCACCTTCCTAAAATTCGGACATCTACAAGTTCCAGCAATATACTCGTTATCCTGCCCCTCTTTTACTTCATACAATAGGCATTTGGGGTCCCTATTGCACTCCCTGGGAATATAGCCTTTCTCCCGACACCTTCTGTATCGATCGGTTCGATCAATGGCGCTGGTGCATACCTTCGCCCAAACATGAGGAATTTAAAGAATCTTTTTAGTGAAGTTTGTTCTCTTAATCGGCAGACAACCCGTCGAATCCGAACTTACCATCAGCCAGCCACACCCGCGCAGCCTCCGCTGGCCGTTTGATTACCACCATAGGCTTTTCGTAAACCCACTGTAGACTCATCGGTAAGTTCGTCCAACTTGAATTAGTCTCTCAGAGTAGTACAAATTTCTTCTTTCGATGTCACTTCATGTGGGCATGCACTGCGGCATTCTCCTCAAGTGAGTTTTTCACTTGAGTGCGAAAATCATCAGTTTTACCTACACTAAATCTGTTCAGTTCGAACACGAGATCCCCTTTCCGGGTTCTTCGGATTCTGTTCACATTTCCGCTCAGACCTTTTAGGTTAGGAGAGATTGCCCTTACTGGAGATAATAATCGCATCTGGACGAGTTTGCACTTTTGCTTTTCCTTTCTCTTTTTTGTTGGTAACTTTAGTCCATCCATCGTTTTCGTTCGTCTTGGGTTTTGTAACGTTGGTCGACTTTTCTACATTCGCTGTATACCGTGCTCCTTCTGGACTATTATTGCTGGTTTTCAGAATTTCCTGTCCACCTTTTTTCTCTTAGGTGCCTGCTGATTATTTAGAGAATTCCCCTCTCTTTCTCGTATTCGTTTATTTCGCCGTGATTCGATGGTAATACGGTTAGGCGTCACTTGGATCTTTTGTGACATTGTTTGCACAGCAGGGTAATGGCGTGTCAGTAGTACTTTTTTCCTCTATCTGCGATCTATTATCAAGAACTCATCATATTATTTATGACTTGGTGCACGTTGTGATTTTCCTAGATGAACTCGGACAACCCAACTATTTTTGCCCCAAGGTGGGTGACGACGGGCTTCTTTTGGATGAATCTCTTTCTTCGTCCGGGAGTACCTCCTGCTTTCGCGCATCTTGAACATATGCGGTGGGTGTTATCGCAGTTTTGTCGTCCAATGATCTGCCTTCAGTTCATATTTGTTTGGTTTTGTAACCGGTGTTCTCGGTAAGGTCGTACTACGCTTGAACACCTCCTTCTCCAGATCCAAATCATTACACATCATTTGCCAGGGAGGCCAAGTTGTTCATCACCGAGGCACTGCGGTCGAGGAATATCGACGGCCGGGAGCCCGCTTGCTCACTCCCAAAATCCGCCGGTACTACTTCCGAGATCTGACAGCTGGTCTATCTGCCTGTCCGTCACACACTTTTTTCTCGGAGACGGTTGTAGCGATTCACATCAAATTTGGTGGATAGGTTGGAACTGTGAACACTCACGTATACTTACTGTATACGTTACATTATTCTACACCGAATTCAATTGGGGTCCCCGTACATGCAAAAGTGGGGTGTGAATTGTTTTTTCATCAAATATATTCATGCGGGCTATCAAACGAAAGGAATTTTAGAAAAGAATATAGAATTGAACTGGACTATGACATGTAGGGAAAATCGACCAGTTGTGGGATTGTTTTAAAAATAAAGAAGAAAATTTAATCGGTTGAAGGGTGTATTTAAAAGAAATGCAGGATGGGAATTGCAGTAAATGGGGAAAACTAGAGGGATGGAGAAAAATGTGAAGATAGAGGGACTATTAAATATAATATTATCGAATACATTATTTGGTCAAATCGACCCCGAAAAAGGTGAATGAAGTCTCGCTCCCATCGCTGAGCCGCGAACAATACAAATAGGCATATTTTGGAGCTTCCTAGAGGTAGGATGACCCCCACGATTATTTAACGGCATTAGAAAGGGGGAACCTTATTCTTTCTTCTTTCTTCTATTACTTTTCAAGGCGTGGCTGCCACGAGTATTCACCAGGTTTGAAGGGGGCACGTACCTTTCTCTTTCTTTTAACTTTCCACTCCCTCAGGGAATGGGGTTGAAAGCCAATTGATCAGCATGATCTCCGAAGAAATCATGGTAAGAGTACTTTTTTGACGACGTTCGTTGTTCTCCTTCCTTCCAACGTGGTTTCATGACACCAAGTATTGTGTAGCCTTCTTGCCACAAAGTGTTATTCGTTCTTTTTTTCGTCATTTACCTTGGTCTGGAATCATCCCGTCTGTTGTCTTGTAAAAGCACTACTATTTGGCATACGGCAGGCCAGTGAGCTTCTTGTATCGTGGTGGCTTAATACATACGTATGTACATACAAATAATAATACTAATCGTTGGCGCAACAATCTAATTAGATCAGGGCCTTGAAGTGTGTTAGAGTATTTTATTCAAGATCG